>NC_072455.1:4025458-4077958 GCF_027596085.1 Anoplopoma fimbria | reverse complement strand
TTTTCTTTTTAAAGAAATCTTTATTAAGTTCATGACAAGTTTGCATTTCATGAATACATACATAATTTATGAATATATATTTTTATTTAAAAAAAATGCGATTGCCGTTGAAACCGGAAGAGAACACATAGCTGTCTTCCGGAATGCCTGACTCAAAACATTTTCTTTCATTTAATTTTTTTCTTTTTAAAGAAATCTTTATTAAGTTCATGACAAGTTTACATTTCATGAATACATACATAATTTATGAATATACATTTTTATATTTTTATTTTAAAAAATGCGATTGCCGTTGAAACCGGAAGAGAACACATAGCTGTCTTCCGGAATGCCTGACTGTTAATATTTTTCATTTCTCAATTTTTTTTCTTTTTAAAGAAATCTTTATTAAGTTCATAACAAGTTTACATTTCATGAATACATACATAATTTATGAATATATATTTTTATTTTAATAATTGCGATTGCCGTTGAAACCGGAAGAGAACACATAGCTGTCTTCCGGAATGCCTGACTGTTAATATTTTAAAATTCTCAAAAACATTTTCTTTCATTTATTTTTTTTTTTTTTAAAGAAATCTTTATTAAGTTCATAACAAGGTTATATTTCATGAATACATACATAATTTATTAATATACATTTTTATTTAAAAAAATGCGATTGCCGTTGAAACCGGAAGAGAACACATAGCTGTCTTCCGGAATGCCTGACTGTTAATATTTTTCATTTCTCAAAAACATTTTCTTTCATTTAATTTTTTTTTCTTTTTAAAGAAAAGTTCATAACAAGTTTGCATTTCATGAATACATACATAATTTATGAATATATGTTTTTATTAAAAAAAATGCGATTGCCGTTGAAACCGGAAGAGAACACATAGCTGTCTTCCGGAATGCCTGACTGTTAATATTTTTCATTTCTACGTCAGAAACATTTTCTTTTATTTAATTTTTTTCTTTTTAAAGAAATCTTTATAAAGTTCATAACAAGTTTACATTTCATGAATACATACATAATTTATGAATATATATTTTTATTAAAAAAAATGCGATTGCCGTTGAAACCGGAAGAGAACACATAGCTGTCTTCCGGAATGCCTGACTGTTAATATTTTAAATTTCTACGTCAGAAACATTTTCTTTCATTTAATTTTTTTTATTTTTAAAGAAAACTTTATTAACTTCATAACAAGTTTACATTTCATAAATACATACACAATTTATTAATATATATATATACTATATAAAATTGTCGAAGTTGCGATAGCTGTCCTCCAGAATGCCTGACTGTTAATATTTTTCATTTCTGTGTCAAAAAACATTTTCTTTTGAGAAAAAGTATCATTTTCGGTAAATAATAATAATAATAAAACACGTAGATGAATATGATATGTTTTGACGTTGTAAAAAAATAAAAATAAATAAAGAATTAGGCATTCGCGAGGACAGCTATGTGTCCTCTTCAGCTGTCGGCTGGAAGTCTTCAGTTAACATGGTCGCTTGATAGACCGGAACACCAGACTTGTGGTTTGGAGCTCACTACCGCCACCTACAGCCTCGGAGAAAAGTCACTATAATTTTACTATTATCTATATAAACTCCCTCCCATATTTTTTCTTTTTATTAAGTCTAGTCCCAATAAACTTTTTATAATTAGTAAAATCATGGTCAAGGAATTAACCTTTTATTTATTTAAAACAGATATATATTATGTAATTATTATTATGTATATTATATAACAGATAGACTATTATTATATTCCTTTATTGATCCCCATGGGAAATTAAATACACATACTATACAACTACACAGACAATAAATACACATACAGCAACTACAACAATACACAGACAATAAATACACATACTATACAACTACACAGACAATAAATACACATACTATACAACTACACAGACAATAAATACACATACTATACAACTACACAGACAATAAATACAACAATAAATACACATACTATACAACTACACAGACAATAAATAAATACAATAAACTATACAACTACACAGACAATAAATACACATACTATACAACTACACAGACAACTATACACAGACACAGACAATACACATACTATACATACACAGACACAGACAATAAATATACTATACAAAATAAAATAAAGATAGAACAGGATATAGAACATTATGTTTGTATGTATGCTATTTATTTTGAAACCAATAAAAAAGATTTAGTTTAAGTTTATTGTATTATCTATTAGCTGACTAATAGTCTCATGTGTGCTTAAGTTATGTTATTGTGCTATATCAATAATATCACAAGTATTATCATTTGTTGTAGTATTGTTGTTGTCAATAAGGCATCAATAGAAATAATAATAATAATAATAATAATAATAATAATAATAACAACAAATACACCACTATATAATTATAATATATTAATAACTACGCTGCCATTTTGTAAAAGTTAAATGTGGGTATCGGAATAGTATCTAAATATACTTTTCTTTTTGATTCTCAAAGTCACACAGTAATGGAATGTTTTAATGTGTCACAACATACCTTGTGAGTATTTGACGTCACAGTTAAAACTACTCGATTATAATTGGTCAATTACACAGTTTAATAAATCTATATCCATCAAACCCATATGGTAGACCTGTCTGTCTGCTCCTTTCTCTTTTCCACCTGTTTATGATAAATACTATTAAAGGTGTGGATTCAAACCGACATACTTATGCCGATGAACCTGTTGATCGAAACTATGTGTGTGATGTGTTATGATTAAAAACTGGAGCAGCAGGTAAGGTTTGGTGAATTTCCCTCTTCTGCTTTTTGTAGTGATAAACAGCGCCATCTTTCGACTTTAAGTGCAAATTGGCTTTTATTCATATTGCTCATTATTATGATAATTCATTTAAAATAATTTACAAGTACAATTATGGTCAAAGATGTGTCATTTTAGACATAATTCAGATTTTAATGGCATGTTGGTTAATTGAGTAATTACAGAAAAATTGAGAAAATAGTATAAAATAGTATCCTCCACTTGTGTGTCACTTCATACACCTATTATTTTATATGATTTGTTTTATTTTGAACACCTTATGATATATATAGATGTATTATTTTAAAAAAATCACAATCCTAGTTTATAGTTTTCTAATTAATTTAAACTGTAAAATTATAAAAAAAATATATTTTTTATTTCATTCTTCTTTGGGATTAGTTTATATGTGAGCAAGGTAGTTCTCCATTCAGAGGGTCGGTGGTTCGATACCCGGCTTCGGCAGTCGATGTGTCCTTGGGCAAGACACTTAACCCCAAGTTGCTCCTGAAGGCTTGCCATCGGTGTGGACTGGATGTTGCATGTTAGTTAGAGTCTGATGGTGGCACCTTGCATGGTAGCCTGTCATCAGTGTGTGAATGGGTGAATGATATGTAATATACTACTGATTGTAAGTCGCTTTGGATAAAAGCGTCTGCTAAATGACTGTAATGTAGTGTAATGTACATTTTCAATAATAAATATGGCATATATAGTAAATAAAAAGACAAATATTTCAATCAGGAGTTCATGGAAAAGGAAAAAAAGAGCTAAAAGGAGAGTAAATATTGGATTTATCAGGTGGCCAGAAATATGAGATATGAGATGATACATCCGTGTTGTGCTTACAGCTTGTTTCCATGTAGCCAAAAATAAATGAATGCAGTTTAAAGGACACACCTGTGGCTTTATCAGATCTCGAAACGCGCAGACTAACTGTTACAAAACACAGTTTGACAGATGACATTTTTCTGTGCTACCTGACTGACACGCTCTGCCTTGAAGCTGTCAGACGGAGGTTGACATTGTCTTTTAAGTAAGTCACGAGAACACTTTGTTTGCCAACGCTGTGTTCTTTTCTTACCGTCCATCTCAGTTTTTTATGATTTGTCTTTCATCGAGCTTGTTGAGTCTCTGCATCATTTGCATTGTCATACCAAACAACAACAACAACACACTCTCACGCACACACACACACACACACACAAAGGTATGCTACCTGACCAGTGCCCCCACCCATTGCTGAGAAAACAAAGTCTATAAATAAAGTATGCAGGCTGATTTAATAACGTAGTAATGAGCGAGAGAGAAGTGAAACCGAAGATGATCAAAAGTCAAAATGTTTTAGAAGCGCAAAACTCAAATCTTCACAATTGTAAACATAATTGTTTTTAATCCTGTTTTCAAAGCTTTTTAATTACTTTTTTTTAAACATTCAAATATTAACTGTAAAACTGTGTTTCTGTATTGTTATAAATGTCAGAGTTTAAGGCACTGATCCATGGTGTTCATTTTTCATCCAGCTCAAAATTTGCACAAAGTTTCCAGTTTATCAACACTTTGTTTATGACATATATTCCCATCAGCCTCTGCTGTACTTATTAAATATTAGCATGCTAACACGCTAAACTAAGATGGCAAACCATTTGGGTTCATCCCAATATCCCTCCTGGACCCCATGACTCCTCTTTCCTTGACCTCTTGAACTTTAAATCAATCAAAACCCGCCACCTTAAAGGACATCTACATTTCTTGAAATTAATGTCTTCTTTTTCTCCAAGATTTTTGAGGATAGAGGAGAGATAAAGCTTCCAGAGGAATGATACACAAGTACAGCCTAAACACAAGTGTCATTTTTTACACATGTTTAAGCTCTTACAGTTCCACAACATTTATTATCAGTGATTCATTTCACAGGGTAAACAAATGTTTAGGGCAGTTAAAGGCAATCCCTTTACAGATTACGATTTAAAGATAAAGTCCTGTGAAGGCATCTGAAAATAATACGTTAAATCCCATGAGTAAAAAGAGAAGGATGAATACTTTTCAATAAACATATAGAAACTTAAATGTATCTATACACAAGACTAGATCCACTCCTCTAGTTTTTACCTTTCACAATAAAAGCCCTAGACATATACACTGTGTAGCTGTTTACCAGAGTAATGTTTTCTGCCTCACTACTGTTCACACACTTTTCTCTGCCTCACATACCCACACATATTCATATTTATACTATTGTCCCAGTGTATATACCTGACCTGCAGTACAGTGTACTCCTATTAATACTTCTGTCTTTATACTCTTTATATCTTATCCATGGTGTAAACACAATATGCATACTTCAAGCTGTTTATGCTGTATAAATGATCTCACTTTATTGCTATTATTGTTCTTATACCTGCACTATAATTTGTGTCATTTACTGTTTAAATGATGTCCTCTTGCTGCTTATCCTACATTATGTTTTTATTCTACATGTTACTCTTTATTCTGTGTATTTCTTTGTTTTTCACTGTGTGGTTAGATGCCAAACTGCATTTCACCGTACTGACAATACAGTTTAATCTAATCTAATGATGTTTCAGGGCACCAAAATATGCATATTCACTTATAGATAACAAATCTGTGTGTTCCTTTAATATGGATTCATGCTGTGAGAGAGAGAGAGAGATAAATAACAGTAATGTGGAAGAGAGCAGAGAAGAGATGAAGTCGTCGATCAGGTTGAACCGGTGCTCCTCTTGTCTCTCATCTCATCTCATCTCTCTGCATCTTTATTTGTCTTTTAACCGACTCAAATCTCTGTGTGCTGATTCAGAAAGGAAACAAAAGTCACATGTTGATGTTTGAGGCTTTTTCTCTCTCACGCTCTTTAAGAGCTTTTTAAACTAAACACACATCCAAAGCCTTTATTGAAACACAAGAAAGACAGTTAGAGGCGATGCGACAGAAAGGACAAAATAACAGTTAGGAAAGTGGTTGCAAAAGAAAAGACGAGAACGGAAGGAGGAGGGTGGCTCATCTGCCCGAACTACTCCGACAGCCCTGGCGGCATACCGTTCCTTCACTCTCTGTGCTCCACACCTTCATGACTCCTCTGACCTCCGTTCAACTAGAGGAGTTAACAGCTGACAAAGGCTGCTGCATACGTTTTGGTTTTCAAAGTGTGTATATTTGTATATATATATATATATATATATATATATATGCACATGCAAATGGGAAACTTTGCAGGTGATGGCACACAGGAACTCCTCATGAGAGGAGATTAAAATCTAAAGAGACGAGTAAACAAAAACAGAACGACTTTGAATTTTAAACAAAGAGACAAATTTGAATCTACAAAACCAACAATCTGTGCCATAGTTATAAAGGGGCCCTTTAAACTGCCAGAAAAACATGTCTGCTGTAGTTAAAGGCCCTCAGAAAATGTTGGAGTAAGCAACCAGTGTTGAAAACAAAACATCAACATATTGTATAGTGTTCATACACAAGGAATGGCATAAAGAAATGTGTATACAGTATGCTACTGAATAACAAGTAAAAATGTAATTCAATTAAAATGAAAAGGCTTGAAAAAAGAAGCGTAAATAAGAAATAAATAATTTGGGGCCAGAAAAAAAGATGAATCAAAACTGAATTTAATTTAACCCTTAATGTTCTAGGTCATCCTTAAAAGCTAAAAATATTAATATTAATAATAAAATCAAAAACTTCAATAGAAGAAGAAGTGAAGTATCTTTCAGAAGTCCATTCACTATGTTGGATAACCTACTGGTTTTTTTTTCTGTGAGTTACTTTTAGGCAAACAAAATGTGACATATTTCCTTATTTGGCTGAAAAACATCTCCCTACTTTGTCTCCTTATTCACCTTTGTTCTTCTTCCTGTTAGAGGTAACCACAACAGACCATCTTTATTCCATTTAGTTGATAACCCCCGCCTCAACTGATATGAAAATTTGAATTTATGATCTAATTTTTTAACGTCAGATGCCCCTCCTGAAGCAATGCCTGTTGGGTAGAAACCATAGCATCCAGGAAGAAACACAGGAACAGCATACAAACTCTACACAGAAAGGCCTTGTAAGTACAACTGAATGTTGAATAAGACATGTTTAGGCAACCAAAATGTTAGTGTTTACTTCCAAGAACTTAAAAAACTGAAAGGGTCAAAGTTGACAGTCACCACCAACAACGTGGTAGCAACCTGTCAATCACAAGGTAGCCCCGCCTTAAAGCATACCCTGCTTTATGGTCTATTTGACTCAAAATGGAGCATCATTTACTAAATGAACATCATGCTGTATTGAAGAAGACTTGAAACTAGAGATTGAGACCATAAACTCATGTTTACAATGTTTACTGAGGGAATAAATCAAGAGAGAAGTAGAGTCATTTTCTCATAGACTTCTATACAACCAGAGGAGTCGCCCCCTGATGGACATTAGAGAGAATGCAAGTTTGAGGCCCTTCAGCCTTGATTTTAATAATGTCAATAAAAAATTATATTTAAAAAACTTATATTTTGAAGGAAAATGTTTTGGTTCAGCCAAGTGGAATTGTTCAGGGACTCCAACAACCAGGTAACCTACATCTGTTTGGAGGGACCAAACTGTTCAGTTACAAGAAACTTGGTTGGCACAATATTTTTTCTAACCTGTCTTACTGAAACTGGGGATGACCAACACATTGTCCGGTTTTGGTAATAAATATAAAGTGTGTAAGAAGTAATACTAACACTAGTGCAACATAGAATAGAAATAGGAGTAAGATTAATTATGTATAACAAGTAAACCAAAACAAAAAAGTAAAAAACACCCAAAAAACTGTAAAAATATGACGTAACACTAACATCAGTTACACAAGTTACGCTTACATAAGAAAAACAAACACAATAGTAAAAGTGTTACTAACAGCACTGCAAAACAGAATAGAAATACAAGTTAGCTACATTAATTAAAATAAGTAAAATATGATGAAAAAGCAACATTGTGCATGATATTGAGAGTATTATATATAAAGTAATAAATCGTTATATTGCACATGATATGATTACTCTGTCAAAAGAAAGTACTGGGCTGCAGTACATGTGTACTTCTGTCTCCTCCTGTGTGTTATTATTTTAAGGTTTCAGGTGTTTCGAGAGGCCAGTTAGGGGATGTAATGCGTGTAAGTGTGTGTGTGTGTGTGTGTGTGTGTGTGTGTGTGTGTGTGTGTGTGTGTGTGTGTGTGTGTGTGTGTGTGTGTGTGTGTGTGTGTGTGTGTGTGTGTGTGTGTGTGTGTGTGTGGCAGGTTAATTACAAAGACAAGAGAACAGTGGAGAAGCAGGAGGGGGTTGTAAACACACACAGCAGGGAGGCCAAAGCCAGGCAAACACTGATCTCTAAATGCGTAATTTACATACCTACAAGCCTATATTTGTCTTTTTATTTGTAAGTACTAAACAAAGTACTATGATACTGCTTATCAACGACAGCATTGCTGGAACACACTGCGGCAATACTACCAGCAATCAGCAGATAAACTAGCTGATATGAGCCGTATAATGATGTAAGCAAACCTTAAATATATATAATAGGCCTCCAGCTAAAAATCTAACTAAATATTGATTCATCTTTTATCACATTAGTTTATTAGGATAAAACCCCTTGAGATGTACCATCTTGTTTTCGAAGGGGGGCCCAACTTACATCACAATAAATACATAAGAGAGGTATGAAAAATTTAAATATCACTATCATGACAGCAAAGTACAGACAAACAACAACAAAAAACTAAAACTAAAACCCAAATGACATACATTAAGTAATACAAACAATGAAAAACATTTCAACATTGCACACAAGGTGGCCAGAAATAAACAGTTTTATAGAAAAGTTCTGTGTTTCATCCTCAAATGAATGCGACCCTTGAGACTTCTAATATATTAGACTTAAAGCTTATCAGGTGCATTATCAGGTCTGTATGAATATTTTGGATTTAGCAACCTTTTGGATCATTTTGACACACCTAAAGGAACATAAAGACAATATTGAGACACGGGAGGTATTTTCAAAGGTTTAATACTCCAAATAAAGTGTTAACTTTTTAAAAAGAGTGAAAATATGTAACTCAAAGAACAAGCTATATGTGTTCGATCCTGGCCTGATTTTACTCCGAGACTGGAAAAAAGCAGTGTAAAGTAACTGTAAAGCAAAAGTTTTAAGGGCCAACAATATAATGAAATATATATAGAAGTAAATATATATATATAAATGTGAATGACTCGACAGGCTCTCCAGAAACCCCTTTAAAATACCACATTTATATCTCTTACAAGCAGCTCACACTCCGGAGTTTCCACAGTGCGGACAAGTTCCAGTGCAAAAGGAATCTAATTTAAAAAAAATGTATAATGACATGACAATAAGAGCAAAAAGTAAAGAAAGACTCAAACTTCCATGATGATAAATGTAAAAACTACATTCCCATGAGCCATAGGTGATCATTTCCAGTACAAAACAACCCCACATCAGCACAAAAAAACAGCCTCTAATTATGTGTATACAGCGATGTGATGGAGCGTTCCTCTCTGTCAGTGCAAACCTGGAATCTCATCTGACTGATTCATCTTCATATGCTGTTTGAGAAGAATCCTTAAAACCCTCTGAATCCTCATATTGTGTAGCATGAAAAGAGGCAAAAACAGAAAAGAAGACTGTTAATTATATTCCTTTATTGATCCCCATGGGGGAAATTCAAGTGTTGCAGCAGCTCAACTACACAGACACAGACAATAAATACACATACTATACAACTACACAGACAATAAATACAGACAACAACTAACAGACACACATACTATACAACTACACAGACAATAAATACACATACTATACAACTACACAGACAATAAATACACATACTATACAACTACACAGACAATAAATACACATACTATACAACTACACAGACACATACAATAAATACACATACTATACAACTACACAGACAATAAATACACATACTATACAACTACACAGACAATAAATACACATACTATACAACTACACAGACAATAAATACACATACTATACAACTACACAGACAATAAATACACATACTATACAACTACACAGACAATAAATACACATACTATACAACTACACAGACAATAAATACACATACTATACAACTAAATACACACTATACAACACAGACAATAAATACACATACTATACAACAAAATAAAGATAGAACAGGAATAAAAATGTACAGTATATCCAGTTCTATTCATCTAACTGTTACCTGCGTCTTAAAACAACCCGATATACGTCTAAATATATTCTAATCTGGAGGTTTTTATCGACTGGATGGGGTTTCAAAACAGAACTCAGGCCTTATACACCCTTTTTGACTACTTTGGTCATTCAGCTTGAGGGTGAATGTGTGTGCGGTTCCACTATGTCTCTTGTTGTACAACGGCTCTCCAATGCACAAGCTCTCTTCCCCAATAATTTGCACCGTTCCCCACACCTTGAAGCGGAATGGAGAAGAGGTGGGGAAGGAGGGAGGAGAGGCAGAGAGGCAGAGAGAGGGAGGGGTAAACCGGTTCAGCAGGTATCCACAGAGGCCTGACCCAGTCTCTCCCCAGCCCTGTTGTCACCGTTATTTCTCCCACGCATGCGCGCTGGTGCCTGTTTCCTGCTTTGTACCTGTGCTGTTTTTTTTTTTTTTTTTTTTTGACCCACCTCTATCCACTGTGTGTGTGTGTGTGTGTGTGTGTGTGTGATCAGGATATAATCCTCCGTTTCTTTTTCCTCTCTCACCCACTCCCGTTATTTCAGAGCTCTGGAGGTGAAATCCGTCTTTACCTGTCCGGGCTGCACACCTGAGCGGACTCACCTGTCCTGCGAAACACTTTTTCCCCTTTTTTCATTCTAAGTGCTGCAAAGACAACCAGGTGAACAGAAAGGTGTGTACGGACAACAACAAAAGGAGATTAAAGTGGTTCCAAACTTACCAAACGAGAAGAAAGGTGTAAGGAGGAAGGAGAAGAGAGGACCGACACCTTCCATTTTTTTTTTTTTTTTTTTTTTTTTTGTGTCCTTCCAACTTTGGAGTTTCCTGCTTTTTGTAACTTTTACTTAACTTTACCTCACAAAAAACCGACTTTGCCACCAGCTTTCCAAAAAAAAAAAAAGTTGAGTATTAACCCAACATGCCGAGGACCTTTCTGGTGAAAAAGGCCAATGTTTCGCCTTGGAAGCGGAACTGGAGCGAACTCCCTGATCATGAGAGAGGCGACGTCTACATCCCAGGTGAGTCCACGCTGCTGTAATCAGACATATTTGGGGTTTTTTCCATTTTTTTTTTAAATATGAAACCACCAAACCAACACGTACCCGGGTTCCTGTGCGCGTTTGGGCACTTTTACGCACGGATTTGGGGATTTCATGCGGTGTTTTGGATCCACCTGGATTGTCAGTGTAGAGGTGGAGGAGGAGGAGGAGGAGGAGGAGGAGGTCGGGTTGAGATTGTAACGGGGCAGCAGCAGTCCGGGGCCACCGAATAACGGGAAACACAGTGAAGAGCCAGTGTACTTCATCCACACAGGGTGGTTTTACGCACGACTTTACGCACATCCAGCCTTTATTTGAACGTTTTCTTTGCGTCTAAACTTAGGAATCCGACTTAATTGTATAATAATACATATTTTTTTATTCAAACTTAACACAAGACACATTATGTCAGAGCAAAAGCTGTTGTGTTTGCTCTTCTGTGTTTCATATCTGCGGCCTAACAAGCTGTCACAAAGGCCCGTTGCTTTTTTTCCTCATATCGACCTTCAACCCCTGATTGCAGTGTTCTTCCTCATGCTTCACACTTCATTGACTTAGTAGCCTCAAATGCAGGCCTATTATGTGTAATGTCACATTCAGTTGTGTCATTTTTTGTTATGAAACTGAGTTCAAATCTTAAAGTTGGCCTTAGTGAGTTGTGATTTTTTTGGTTGAGCCTTGATGGGGATGATTTTTTTTACAGATCTACCCAGATTGTCCTCACATCCTTTAAAAAAAAAAAATCCTCTCTTCATACCTGTTGGATCAGTGGCTCACTCATATGATGAAATCATAGCAGGCTGTCCCACTGACTGAAAAAAACCCAACAAGACCCGACACGTTGTTAACTGTCACATTTGAGCTTGACGTCTGGGGCCTCCTGCTGTGGGGGCCCAACTTTGCATTTGAATGACAAGCAAAGGGAGTCCACCTCTTCTCCAACAACTCCTCTGGAGAACAGTCTCCATTGTTGCCATCGGCGGAGTTTTATTGTAAGACCACGTCGGTATCAGATAACAAATAACGGACTACACCCTAAACCTCCCTCTCTCTCCCCCTCCCCCTCTCCATGCCTCTTGTCCTCCACATCTCTTCACCGTTAACTTTTAATCATTGACTTGAACATCCTCTCTGGTGTTTTGAAAACGGAATATTTGAACAAACTGAACTGCAGCTCATGTTTTGGTAGTTTTTTTTAAACAACTAATAATCCTGTCAAGTACCAGTTTATAATCTAAACAGAAGCATGCAGGTGATTTTGGAATCATTAACTAATGTGATAAGCTTTTGCAAGTCTAGCTTTACGCATAGAAAACAGACTATTACATATTTCCAAGAGCCATGTTTACTTATTTAACTCAGTTAACTCTGACATTCAGCCATTGTTGACCTTCCTAAAATGAGATTCAGTCATAGAAAACTTTTCTACGAGAATAAATCAGAAGATAAATAAAAAAAAAAAGAGTGCCAGCGAGTAATTACGCATAGTTTATACTCCTGATCAAGTTTTTGGTATGTGCCGTTACTTGACGTACCTGCCTGACGTGTGGTTTTATGTGTGGGTGACACACACACACACACACACACACACACACACACACACACACACACACACACACACACACACACACACACACACACACACACACACACACACACAGCACACAGAGGTATGATAATTGCAGTAAAAAAGTTGGATAGTTTTTCTATGTGTGTGTGTAGGTGTGGATGTGTGTGTGTGGGCGGTGTGCAGTTAGGGTTGGAGTTTATTTTTATCTCTTAATCCTCAAACATGTGCCAGGGCCTGTTTCTGATGGAGCATCAGTCTCTAATCATCCTCTGACTTAGACACACAAAACAAGTGTATTTTAACCATTATCACTCCCACCGGATGGATTATCTGAGATCAAGCAAAACATTGCTCATAATTACAAGACGAGTTTCATATAGAACAAAAAACAGAAACTATAACAGGTGTAAGAAGTCACGCTGCTTTAACAAGAACCCCATTGAATGTAAAGTGAAACTGAATCACTGTGATTTAATAAAACATGTGAGTCCGGATGAGTTATGACATAACAGGTTTTTAAAGATAATTAAATAAATGTGATCTGCATGTGACAACTGAGGTGGTTCCAGTTTAAACATAAACTAATTATAAGAACTTGATTAACATAGTTTTATGAATGGAAATTTGCTTTTTTAATCTTACGTTTTCAGTTAAAAAAAAGGCCCTTCATATTAATAATGATAATGATGACGATAACAATGATATGATTTATAAAAATAAAAATAAATCCAAGATTAAGACAGTTCTACTCTACCTTTTCTTTAATTTAAAAGTTAAACAAAACTTTCGTACAACTCCAGAATACAAATATAAGACAATGTGATCATTATATATACTAATATATGAATATAAATGATAGATAATAGATATTAAAGTTCAACAATTACATTTTAATTCATAAATGCATGCATAACATTTCAATATGGATACCTTAAATGTGGTTATTAGATGAATAGTTTGACATTTTGTGGTTTGTTATCTTTTTTTTGTGGAGAGTCAGATGAGAAGATCGACTCTCCACACAAACGAGAGTGGTATCGATGTTCTCGTTTAACTTTTGCCAACTATTATGGGATGTCAGCCAATAACATCAGCTAATCAGTTTATCCGTTGGGCTCTACTTTTATATTGTGAGTTCATCGTATGACACTGAGGGGTTCTGAGGGTCTAATCCTGAGGCTGCTGCGAGGTTAATGTTTATTGGATTGTAGGAAATGTGACGGACCCTAAAGACGGCCTACAGTGTCAAACAGTACGCCTTCAGCAAACACACACACACACACACACACACACACACACACACACACACACACACACACACACACACACACACACACACACACACACACACAGACTCACACCTTGTGTTTGTTAAAGTTATCTACCAATTGTTGACTCTTTCTCTTTCTCCCAGCTGAGTGAACCGGTATATAAATAAATTCGAGGAGTCTTTTTAGAACAACACAACTCGTTCTCTCGACGTGAAAACTCTCTTAGGGTATTTCAAAACCCCCTCACCCTTCCTCCCATACACACACACACGCACACACACACACACACACACACACACACACACACACACACACACACACACACACACACACACACACACACACACACACACACACACACACACACACACACACACTTCATTCATTTCATTGGTGAGGGGGGAAGGAGAGAACAAACAATACAAGATGAGATTAAATATCCAGCCAGCAGCAGTCTCCACAGAAACAATCACCACACAGGAATCATTTAGAAAGAATTGAAAGCGTGGGCTGCTGTTCTACGAGTTTAAATCTCTTAAACAGTTTGTAACGCATAGAAACCATAAACAAGATATTCTTAATGCTGTTTCCCTGACAAAACATCCTCTCTGTGATGCATTTTACCAGAACATGGGGCAATATAGAGCAGAATGATGTATCTGCAGGACACAAAAATACGCTTTCTACACTCTAAATGCAAAATGTTTGCTGTTTCACTCAAATATGAGGCTTTTAAAGTCTTTTCATATAATTTGAAGTTGAAAATATTTGAGTTTTGG
This sequence comes from Anoplopoma fimbria, assembly GCF_027596085.1. Classification (NCBI taxonomy): domain Eukaryota; kingdom Metazoa; phylum Chordata; class Actinopteri; order Perciformes; family Anoplopomatidae; genus Anoplopoma; species Anoplopoma fimbria. The sequence continues at coordinate 4,063,205 of NC_072455.1, read as the reverse complement.
ACTGTTGGCTCGACAGAATGAGGTATTTAAAGAAGTCGGTGTTGATATTTTTCACTATTTTCAGATATTTTTGACAGTAAATGGTTTATCACTTCATAGCTACAACGATTACAAGTGATTTGATGCCAACAATTAAATTAATCAGCAACAATTTTGATGATCTATTAATCCGTTTGAGTAGTAAGTAAAAAAATCTCTGATTCCGGCTTTTTCGATGTGAATATTTTCTGGTTTCTTTACTTCTCTATGACAGTAAACACATATTTTGTGGACAAAACAAAACATTTGAGGATTTCATCTTGGGGAACTTTGACTAGCATTTTTTTCCCCACCATTTTCTGCCATTTTAAATGCTTTTAAACATCTAATCGTTTCATCGAGAAAATAATCAACAGATTATATGATCGACAATGATGACAATCATTAGTTGCCGCCCTACATCATTTAATCATTATTGATTATCATTCAGAAGGCATTGGTTGTGTGTTGAATATAAATACACAAAAATATGTGGTTTTCCAGAGGACATTTGCAAAGATTAAAACAGCATTGAAAGACTTGAAGTAGAAGTATCTGTAGCTTTAGCAGCAATGTCCTTATGTGGGAACATTATTATAGGAATAATATGCAAATGAATGCAATAAGGCAGTACTTTTGTCCACACATAAGTCCATTTTGCAAATGCAAAATGTTGACATTATCTAGTTTATGCTTTGGTCGGATTCCATTTCAACAATTTTTTTTTTAGCTGTATTTTATTCAAACAATACCCACTGTGAACCCACTATGGATATCTGTAGACGCTCTGCGAGTGATATCTCTTTACCAAATATGAAAGGAGACAGTTTTTGCTGTGTCACGGCGTACCGTTACCTCTGTTGGTTTTTCAGATCGGCTGTTATGCCTTTTCATCTCTGCAGCTCGATGCGGTGCTTCATTTGCATATACATTTGAGTTTTATCTGATTGACGCCCTGCAGAGTCAACTGATTCGTTGTCCTCACTGAGATCAAGCACACCTGCCTCCTGGCTACCCGAACACATCGCACAAAGACACGCACACACACCTGTCTGTTGCACTCTCAAAGGTTTCTATGTCTCCCTCTTTGAGCTGTGTTTTGTTATGTTATGCTCACACACACACATACACACACACACACACACACACACACACATAGAGAGACATCCACCCCTGCGGAGGTGGATTGTTTGAGGAAGGTACAGAGCCTGTGCTGCAAGACTGTCTGGTCGGACGAGTCTAACTGTGATGGTGATGCGGTGTATTTGTGTGTGTGTTTGTGAGGGGGCATGTGAGCGCATGCAATATAAGTAGCACCAAACAATTGGCCAAACATGTCCACACCCACACACATAAATACATATTTAACTCTGCATGTTTTCTAATTGAGAGATTGTGCAAATATAAACCGATGCCGGCTGGCTGCATGTTGTGAAATTCTGTAGTACAAGAATAAATATCTACCTCTCTTTGCTTCTTTCTCTCTCTGTCCCTTCTTTTCCTACACTCTCTAAGCTTCTGTCCTCCTTTTCTGTCTATTTTTAAAGATAGTTATGGTCTTTTTAAAGCATTTGGTTACATTTACAAATCACGTATTGTGCCGTGGCAACTGCATCATCAGTATGAAGTTAATAAAAGTTTGTTAAATTTAGAGAAATGCTTGATTTTTCATGATATATCAGTGTGGAGGATGTGATGTGTTGGCACAGAAGCGCCTTTTAGAATAATCAAATAACCAAAACAGTCTCTATTAAAGGAGCCGTCCAGCAATTTATTTTTCCATAAAGCTGGTTGACTCACAAGAAATGGAAAGACTTGACTTTACTTTCAGGCCCTAGTAATTGGTCAATCTACAAAAACATTGGATCCTACAGTCTGAAGTTTCTACTGGAACATCTATCATATTTGTGTCTCATTAAATGAGTCACGCATACTGTCCTTCTATCTGTGGACATGTTGCTACGATGTTTGTGTGCACAAAATACCTGTGCAATGCGTTGTTACCAACTGGTATTGCTAACAATGGCTACCAACGGCTAACCCTTATTAAGTTTTCCGACTTGTTGTACTGAAATGCAGTCAACATCGGGTGTGACTTCTGATTTCCAAGGTAAATGCAAAGCAGCATTAGAGCCTCCCTTCCTTTAACTCCACACCCTGTCATGTAACTCATACTTTTCTCTGGCTTCCCAAAAACATCTCCAACGCCACATAAGACATTATACTCCTCATGAGGAAGTAAACTGAACTTGGCCCATAAACTTTTCTTCTTATCGTTATTTCTCCAATGATCACAATCATACTCTCAATCATGATAATAAGCGTTATTCTAATAATCCTCATCAGTAGCAGTTTTGGAACAGTTTTACAAAGTCATGTCATTTTTTGTTTGTTTGTTTGTTTTTGACAATCTTTTAGAATTACAATCTATGAAATGACAATGTGAAAGGGGTTACTATCTTTTTTTCTTATGGCCGTCACTCTCATGAACAATTAATCATTCATCCTCTGTATGGAACAAATCCATGTTCAATAACCCGGTAACTTTAAATTCAAATTGTTTACATATTTATTCAAGCAGCCTTGCACTCTGCATATTTGCACTTTTATCTACACTTCATTGTCGTTGTTTTTTGTGTTTTTTATGTTCATATATATATATTTTATATATTTCTGTGTAAAAAAATAGTTAACATTTATCATTTTTTATTCTTTGTTTATTTGTCTGTTTCTGTGTACCAGTGAGCGTGTGAAACCGGAGTCAATAAAGCTGATTCTGATTCTGATTATTTGAACAGCTAAAATACCAAATATTTCCTTCAGTAGATGGTAGAGTTTTACACTTTTGACTTACGTCCACCAGGTAGCCATAATATGACTCCAGCGTGTTTCTGCTGTTCACTAGTGGTCCCAATAAATAAATAGTTGCAGGTTTAAGAAGAGACTTTAAAGGTGACACTGACTCTTCCCCTCTCTCCCTCCAGTCTCCTACCCTTCGTCCTTCCTCATGATGGGAGCCGAAGCCAGCCCTGCCGAGACGACTCCGCTCTGCCTCACCAAACATTCTCTCCCGGACACGCAAACACACGCCGAGCTGCCGTCCAGCACGATGCTGGGCCGACCACAGAGCCTGGCGCCGCCAACGGAGGAGAGGTCAGATATCAGAAGGAGGGCACAAACCGGATCTACATACGTCCGGTCCAAAATGAAGGTGAGCGAACAAGCGATGATTGCTCGGAGTGTAGAGCATTTTTAAGACCTTTTGTTTCTATATATTTTTACACATTTTTGTTGGTTTCTTTCTTCCCAAAATGAACATTAATAGATGTTATATAATATTTATTTCCAAGGTGGGAACAACATCCATTCCCGTTCGAATCAATGTGTGTTGTCACCATAACAACTAACGACAAACGCCATCTTCTTTTGTACTCGTCAAAAAAAAGTTCAATGTCCGCTCTACACCTGTTGTATTTCTATGGTGTGAGCTGAAATGCTAATGTTTGCACACTTGCAATAAAAAGGGAGGGTGTGGGGATACACAGCTGACATATGTTGATCAAATTTCATAACTGCAGATGACTATTCCCTTTAAACTGGAGTTTTTTTCCTTATGGAATCGCTTAATTAGTATAATTTCTCTCAGTGCAAGATATATCGTCAAATTATGATTTCATTTTGGAAATGAATTATGTGTTCTTGTGTTAGATTGCAGCTCAGTGTGTCACTTAAAGTTGTCCAAACTAAGTAAAACAATGGCTCTATAACTGAAATGTCACACTAATATCAATATTTTCTCTCCCCCACAGGTAACAACAGGTGATTTACCCCCCAGTCCTTCTCCCCTTCCTCTCTCTCTCCCTCCCATTCCCACCCTGCCACCACTAACATCACACGCCACTGAGAAGCCAGTTGCCTTGACGACAACCCCTGACCCAAGGGAAGCGGTCTCCATGGTGACCAGATCATCAGGTCACAGTCAGAGTTTGTCCACGGGGTCGACGGGGGTTACAGGAGCGTATGTGTGCCAGGTACATTAGTTTATATATCTTTTTATATTAATTATTTTAAGCTTTAAATCGGAACCGTGAACACTCTTTAATCTCTTCTGTCAATTTCTTTTTTTTTTTTACATTTTCAATTAAATAATACTGCGGTATAGTTGATATAACAACCATGACACCAAATACTCCTCTGTCATTGTTGTATTTCAATTATGCCAACTTGGAAATTAATAAATTCAGCTTTGAAATTGATCATTTTACCTTTTTTAGTTTAGTTATATTTAGTTATATTAAGCAGAAATGTGATGCCTGTACACTGAATCTAAGCAACAAAATTTCATAAACATTAACGTTTGATCCAAGCCTTTCACCTACATTACTTGCATAAAATTACACCCTTTCATGTGGAAACAGACAAAAAAAAAAATCTCTACCTTGCATTATTGCAATATTTTTGTTTGTGGGCAAACACTGAAACTTTGTTTGTATTGTTGTTTCAGGTTTGCGAGAAGACCTTCTCGTACCAGCGAATGTTGAACAGACATCTCAAGTGTCACAACGACACCAAGAGACACCTGTGCACCTTCTGCGGCAAGGGCTTCAACGACACCTTTGACCTCAAGAGACACGTACGCACGCATACAGGTAACTACACACTTCAACATTTTCACACAAGTGCATAAACACAAAAGGGTAATAGATGCAAGGATATGACATTTTTCCCGCATTTTCAAAAACAGGCGTCCGTCCCTACAAGTGCACGCTCTGCGAAAAGGCCTTCACCCAGCGCTGCTCCCTGGAGTCCCACATGAAGAAGATCCACAGCGTCACCCAGAAGTACGCCTACAAGGAGCGACGCAACAAGCTGTACGTCTGCGAGGAGTGCGGCCTCACCTCTGGGTCTCAGGATGAGCTGCTGATCCACCTCCACTCGCTTCACCCCGACAGCAACCTGTTGAAGGGGAAGGCTGCGAGGAGAGCTGGAGGAGGGATGGAGGGAGAAGGATCATCGCCAGGCTCTCCTCAAGGAGCTGATAGTGATGATACCACGGGATCATCGGGGCAGTAGAGGGGAGGGTAGCCTTTAAGGGTCACCAAAACGACAAACTCAGGACATAAGGACATATTAGTGAAGTGATGCAAAATACAGGTCAGATTACATAGCAGTGGGGAAAATAAATGTATGTATATGTATGAATGTACGCGTGTATGGATTCGGGTATCTCTATATATAACAGACTACAACTTTATATGAAATGATGCACCAAAAAGAGGCCAAGTCTGACTTGGACGAACATAGGCCTCTTTTTTTTTTACATGGGATTGTGATTTTTTTACATTAACATGTCAGACAATACCAAAAATGTTTTCTTCATCTGTATTGCATGTGAATAATTCCTGCGGGCTTCTTTGTACAGCAAAAAAACCAGAAGAGTTTTTCTATGAAAAAAAAGTACTTTGTTCATTAAAGGGAGTAATATATTACAAACAAATTTTCTTTTCTTTTTTTTTTTGGAGTTGTGCTTTTAATGTAAGCTACATTACAGATGCATTCTGATTCAACAGCATTGGAAATTAACTTTGTGACCAGTAGCTGGTTTGTTTGTGATGTGGATCAAGGCCATTGGATTGCAGTCAGAAAGAAAACTTGCATTCTTTCTAAGAACCAGCAGGGGGCGACTCTTCTGGTTCAGAAAGAAGTCTGATTGTATAGAAGTCTATGTGGAAATTATCCTACTTCTTACCTCAGTAAATCTCCACCCTCTCCTGTCTCTTCTGGATCCAAAAAAACAAAATGGTGATGGGAAAAAAAGCATAATTTGAGGCTTTAAAATCATAGTCAACAATGTAATGGTTGGCACACAGGAGAAGTTTCAGTTGGTTACAATCTGCAACCTTACTACTAGGTGCTGCCAAATCCTACAAACTGCACCTTTTTAAGAAGTAATTATTTCTCAAACAGCCCTACTTGCATTCATTGTTCTCAGATCATCATGATTCACAGTGTGTTTAGCTGGCTAGCTCAGTTGTTCAGCACACGTTGCCAATAACTCCAAAGTTGGGGATTTAATACACCCCATAATTCAGAAATGACCTATTCATACACAACACAAGTTTTTTACCCCAGGAACTAATATTCAAGTAGCTCTATATGGATGCTTCTGTAGGTCCTATAATCTTTCTGTTACTTAAAAATGCAACCACTGCCCCTTCAGAACAAGCAGACCAATGCATTCCAGTTGCATGTATATCCTTACATTAACAGATGCATGCAACAGTATGTTGATTTTGGTGCATGCATGTGTATAGTCAAGAATGGACTTTCTATATTAAAAATTGCATAGTGCTATAACAGTGACACTTTTACACCAACTGTCAAGCACTCAGTTAACTTTCCTATTTTCTAAAGTTAGTGGGTGGTCGAAAGCTAATAAAGGATGTAAGCAAAAATGATTGAATATTGACATTACAGCATCTAAGTGATGACTGGAAATGTTGCTACAGGCACAAACTGAATTCTTATTATAACTGTTGACATATTTAAAGTCGTAAATAATTTGGTCCGATGAGGAAATATGTTCAGTACTGAAAAATGACACGCACATCATTCCATCCTGAGAAATACTCCAAATATTTGTAAGCAAAATAGTCGATAAATAAGTCTCAGTGGAGTTTGGATTCCTGTTTAGTGTCCTTTTATTATACTTTACAGTCCAAAAAGTTAGCCTCATTTTACAACAACACTGCCTCTTCATACTTAGTGTGTGGGTGCATGTAAGAGCCCCCCCGCAAGAAAAGCTTTTGACTGTGTTTAAGAAAGAGAGCGGTTGTGGTTTGGAGGGCGAGGTTGGATTCTTGGTCTCTGTTGGGTCTTGTTGGAGGAATCCTGCAACCGCCCTTCAGCCTAAAGGAAACAGGCTAGCGGATTAGATAACGGTCTTGGAAGTTAACTGACACTGATTGTTTTTAAATAGGGCCCGATACTCACAGGATCGGGTTCACAAGCACAATCCATATATTATAGCAATGCAAGTGCTGTTGGTTTGTTGATCCACCGCTCAAAAGCTTTTGGATGAATTGCCGTGCAGTTTTGTAGAGACATTTGTGAGACCCACAGGCTTCGATCCTACTGATATTTGTGATCCTCTGACTTTTCTTATTGCCCGACCATGACATTGACGTTTGTGGTCTTGAGTGAAACGTCTCAGGGTCTTTTGGATGAATTGTCATGAGCTCATGGAATCGCTAACGTGCCTGTAGACTCTTGTTTTATTTATTAATTGTGTTACTTGTGCAAATAAAGCCTAACTTGTTAACTATGTGTTTTGTGAAAAACATATCTTACAGAGGGTTAACCATACACTGAATGCACAAAATGTGTTATGGACACAAAATATAAGTTGTGTGTTTGTTTAAAAGATTAAAAACTCAACCAATTAAGCTTCATGTTAGTTTTGGTTAAACTTTTAAATGGATTTCTGCACTGAACAAAGCTCAAGGATTTTGTCACATACATTAACTGCACTTTAGAAAGGTCTCTTTTTAGGAATGTATTGAAAAGTAGAGAAGAAAAACCCCACGAGCCATCAAACGTGTTTCTGTAAACAGACCTGTCTTTAACAACCAGGTAAAATCGTCTTCCATCACGCCTACTCCAGTGAGCCAACTCCCACTTTACAACCAATGCAGTGAGTTTCCACAAATAAATACCCGCAGTAGTAACAGAGACAGTTCTGCCCTGATATTTGCCTTCTGCTGCTGCTGGTTTCATGCTCCTCCTGGTTGAGGTATGTTGTGGGCGTTTATTTTTCTTGTGACCTTTTTTTGTTTTCAACATTTCATTTGTTTTTGTTAAGCTGACTACCAATGATATAACCCTTGAAGAAAGGCGTCGGGCATCAGCTCATAGGCCTTTAACACAGCAGCGTTCACTTTGTATATATCTTAATGGCACATATGGTTGTTGAGCTTCACCTTTAAAAATGCATTGGAGCCTCAGAGTACGCTCAGTGTCTGGACAAATAAAGGTTTTTGCCATTGGCTCAAACAAGCAGAAGAATGTGTCGGGATCCGTCTTGTCAAATTTTGGCAACAATCTTAAATTGATGCCAATGTCAAACCTAGAGTAAGATCCATTGGGTCTCACGCCTTCCCTATTTGAACTTTCAGAGAACTTACCCTCCTTAATGAGGTGCAAGTTGTACTGTTCTAACTCTAATTTTCTTTGTTATTTCTGGCTTTGAAGTAAAACATCCCCCTGGAGGCATGGTTTTTCATTAAAACTCTTACTTGATTTACTACGATTTTTTTTGTGTTCCTCTCTTCCATTGTTTCCAGGCCAAGAAACTATATAAATAGTGAGGACAAAATATTACCTCTCAGTATATTATATGCAGTATATAATAACAAAAATAAAAAATATATATTTTAGATTTTAGATTCTTCAAAGTAGCTGAATGAGAAGGTGTGTCCACACTTTTAACTGGTACTATATATGACATATATATATATATATAATATATATATATATATAATAATATATATATCATATATATATAATATATAATAATATATATTGCTGTATATATTTTATATTTTAGATTCTTCAAAGTATTGAATAGATTGTGTCCAAACTATTGAATGGTACTATATATGCAGAATATATATATATATAATATATATATAATGATAACATAAACTAAATAAAATGATAAAAATAAAATGGGATATTTATTCTGCATTTTGTAATTTTGAACTGTAAAAATGACATAGAGAAGTAATATAATATAATAATAATATAATGTCATATGTAATATAGTACCAGGCAAAAGTTTGGACACACCTTCTCATTCAATGGTTTTTCTATTTATTTTAATATTTTTTAACATTGTAGATTAATATAAGACATCCAAACTATGAAGGAACACATATAATATAAATAAACAAATGCTCAACAAACCAGAATATGTTTTATATTTTAGATTCTTAAAGTAAATGAGAAGGACCAAAATTTTACTGGTACTGTATATATATGCAGTATATAATAACAAAATAAAAAAAATGTGATAATTTTAGATATTTAAAGTTCATGTCCACATTTTGACTGTAATATATATAATAAATATATATATATATATATAAATACATATATATGTTTATAAGTATATATATAAACTAATAATATCATATATAATAAGTAACTAATACAATATAAAAATATAATATTTATTCTGCAAATGTAATATTAAATAAAATAATATATGATCATATATATAATATAATATAATAATAATAACATATGTTTTATATTTTAATATTCCAAAGTTGAATAATAAGTTGTGTACATATGTAATATAATATAATATAATAAAATGTAATATAAAGAATATATATATATAATAAATTAATGTATATATATATATATATATATATATATATAAATAATAATATAATATGTAATATATAATATATAAATAAAATATATATATCATATATATAATAATATATAAAATGTATATGTTTTATATTTTAGATTCTTCAAAGTAGTACTGTATTATGCAGTATATAATAATATAAACTATAAATAAAATGATAAAAATGGGATATTTATTCTGCATTTTGTAACTTTTTAATAACTAAAAATGACAGTAGGGAAGTAATATAATATAATAATAATAAAATGTATATGTAATATAATCAGAAGTTTGTTCTTCTTCTTCTTCCGGTCACGTGAATGACGTCAACCAGGAAGTGCTTTGTGTTCTTTTGCTCAGACCAGCTGCTCACACGTGTGGTTGATATCTCGTCGGACCCGGAGCGATGCCAGCCTCGGAGCCGGTCCGGTTGGGTCGGAAACGCGCCCTGCCCTCCTGCCCGAACCCGCTGTTCCTCACCTGGCTGACAGAGCTCCGGGACGAGGCCAAAGAGAAGGGACTGAAGATCCAGTACACATACCAGAAGGTCTTTATTGTGCTTATTATGTGTGTGCATTGCAGGTTTACTGGGTGTTTGTGTGTGCATGCAACTGTTGTGCAGTGGGGAAAGAAGTATTCAGATATTTAACTTAAATAAAAGTAGTAATAGTGTAGAAATACTCATGCATAATGGTCCATTTCATTAAACTTATATATAACAATAATAAAATATCATGCTTTTTGATGCATGTTACATGTTGCAGCTTGTAAAGTGCAGCAACATTGGAATCAATGGAAACATACTGAATTTATGTGTTTTTTTTTGTGCATTAACTGTTGTGCAGTGGGGAAAGAAGTATTCAGATATTTAACTTAAATAAAAGTAGTAATAGTGTAGAAATACTCATGCACAAGTAAAAGTCCTGCAATAGAAATATACTTAAAAGAACCAAAAGTAATCATTCATGCATAATGGTCCTTTTCATTAAACATATATATATAATAAAATATCAATAATAAAATATCATAATTTTTGATGCATTCTATGTTAAGTGCAGCCAAGAAACTAAAGAAGAAATGTAGAGGAAATCAATGGAAACACACTGAATTTATGTGTGTTTTTGTGCATGTAACTGTTGTGCAGTGGGGAAAGAAGTATTCAGATATTTAACTTAAATAAAAGTAGTAATAGTGTAGAAATACTCATGCATAATGGTCCATTTCATTAAACTTATATATAACAATAATAAAATATCATAATTTTTGATGCATTCTATGTTACAAGCTGCATACATGTTGCAGCTTGTAAAGACATTTAACTACCTTGTATACTGCTGGGGGGCTTAATGCATAACATTCATTATCATTTATTAGTTGATTTACAAGCAAACAAATTATTATTAAGTGCAGCCAAGAAACTAAAGAAGAAATGTAAATGGAAACACATTTAATTTATGTGTTTTATGTGATGTAACTGTTTGCAGTGGGGAAATTCAGATATTTAACTTAAATAAAAGTAAACTCATGCATAATGGTCCATTTTAAACATATATAACAATGTTTTTTTTGATGCATGTGCAGCCAAAACTGTTGTGCAGTGGGGAAAGAAGTATTCAGATATTTAACTTAAATAAAAGTAGTAATAGTGTAGAAATACTCATGCATAATGGTCCATTTCATTAAACATAATCATATAATGGTCAATTAAACATAAATATAAAATATCATAATTTTTGATGCATTCTATGTTACAAGCTGCATACATGTTGCATTTGCAAAGCTGCATACATTTAACTACCTTATATACTGCTGGGGGGCTTAATGCATAACATTCATTATCATTTATTAGTTGATTTGCAAGCAAACAAATGAAAAAATTACAATAACAAAGTAGAGTATACCCTATTTTTTACATGACTGGTTACATAATATTTTGAAACATTAGATATTTTCCAGAAGGAAGACGTGGGTGAATAAAAGATGACTAATTGTAGTTTGTCAGCACACAAATTTCATGTTTTGTTGAATTCGTTTTCATGGACATCAGATATCATCAATATGTTGTTACAGCACAGTTACTGGTCGTAATATTTAAATGTTTTTAATCGTATTTTAGACAGAACACATGACAAAACCTTTTAGTGCAACTAAGAAAATTGAAAAATGTAGAGCAAATCAATTTATTTAAAACATTTCTGTGTGTTTTTGTCTTTTTTTGCAGGCCATCAGCTCTTTGAATAAGTATCCATTACCGCTTCAAAACGCCAAAGAGGCAAAGATCCTCCAGAACTTTGGAGACGGCATCTGTAAAATACTGGATGAAAAACTGCAACGGTACCTTAGACAAAACGGTAAGACAATTGTATTATATGTTTATATAGGATTTTATGGAGTTGTGTTTCTACAAAACACTAGAAAGAAAACTAGAAGGAATTACAGAGAGTCTGTAGATAAACACCATATAAAGTACTGATATCATAGCGAGAATTTAAGAAATAGATCGATGAGAGGGATAGACTTTTTAAAAAAACACATATTTTCAGAATGGATGTAGTATTGAAGTAATTCTATTAATTAATAAAAATATAAATATCATACTTATATAACCTACAAAATTTACACTGTAGGCATTTGTAAAAGAGGTTGATAGGGGAGCAGGTGAAAAGGGAATATATACAACTTGATAATAAGACAAAAGAGAAGAGATGGGTGGATTAAAAAAAAAGTCCTTACATTTTCTCTACAGAAACAGTAAGTTCCCATCATAAGTAACCAGTATCCCAAGCAAACAGAAAAAAATGAAATAACACACAAAATCTTATTTGTCTTAAGCTATTCATATTACAGTAGATATGTCTTTTGAGTCATAAAGTATGTTGAAGTTTTCAGTTTACAACAGCTCCTCTGTGTTTGTCTCTTCACCTCTCCTGTAGGTCAAAACGCTCCTATTCACTCCCTCCCTGAAGCAGCGCCCCCTCCTGGCAGACAGGACAACAACAGCATGGCTCCCTCCAGAAAGGTAAATAGGGAGTGTGTGCTTTGTCTCACTGTGTAAAGACAAAATTATATACCATAAATACAGAAATCATACAATTTCCAAATGGATAAATAGCTTGAAATTTGTGTATTCTTTGAAAGTAAATGTCTATTTAAACTCTGAGTGAGTAGACTCTGAACATTGCGGTACGATATTGACAAAGTCAACCCAAACAATATTGTTTGACCAAATACCTGAGAATTAGTCGAACGTGCTAAAAAAGCAAACATCAAGCACTCACATGTAGAGGATCATGGGTATTTTGAGCTTTGATAAGAAACCTTTATTAGCTCAAGTGCTCCTACACACACACACACACCAAAAAAACGATACGATGATCAAATCAAATAGAGTTTATTGTCATTTTGCGGTACATTATGTGCAACGAAGAAGTGTGTTACTCTAGGATCAAGGTGCGACATAAATAACTCTTCATACAAGAACACAAACATTTATACAGGACAACACAGTCCCTGAGCTCGCATACCTAAGTATGTGTGGAGTGCAGGTTAAAAGTTAAAATCAAGCATGCGGAGGTATTGGTACCATTGAAAGAGTCAGGATATATCCCCTACTACTACTACTACTACTACTACTACTACTACTACTACTACTACTACTACTACTACTACTACTACTACTACTACTACTACTACTAATCAAACAGGTAATGTGCTTAGTATTCAATATTTAATGACCAGTATATGTTGCATCATTCTGTGTTATTTCATTCAGCGATAATAGGATATTACATGTGTTTATGGTGGATTACTTCACCGGTGGGCAATTTGATATATAAAATATATATCACTGTATTTTTTTTGGGGGGGGGGTTCTGTGACTGTATTATATCACGGTATTACAAAATGTAAATGGGATGCTCCACTCAAAACATGATGCTTCCAATTTTCACTCTCTTGGCAATGTAAGGGAACCTTTATTTTATTTTTTTAAACAGATATTTATATTTGATCCAAATAGTAGCCAGCCCCATAATGTAATTGTAATCTGATTAATTCAGAGTTAGTAGATTAGTAACATCCATGCTGTTGTTTTGAGTTGTGAGTGTACTGTATTGCTAAGCAACTTTGATCTTAACAATAAAGACTATTTAGTGAAAAATTGAGAATATGATACTTTAAAAAATGCGAAAGCTGACATAAACTTTTGCATCTTAACCCTGACCATGAGCAGTAAGTGTTCAAAAATAGACAGTGGAAATTCTGTTGAGGGATGCAGCAATGATGGTGGTGATGAAACTGGTATACCATCCATCACAAGATTACTTCTTTGACTCGGTGTGACTCTTATTTTTTCATTTGTTTCATCTTTCCTTGTAGAAGAATGCAGCAGGGGATGGAGGGAAAGAAAAAGGAGGAGGGAGGAGGAAGAAGAGGGAGTACGTTCCCCAGAAGAGGTCCGGGGGTTATGCTGTGCTGCTCAGCCTTTACAGACAGTCACAGGTGCACCTTTCTCCATCACACTTAGTTGAATTATTTCCGAGTATTGCATAGTGGCCTCAGTAATCTAAATCACGTTGTGTTTTCTGTCTCTAGACCCCAGGAAGCAAAGGTTATATGTTTAAGATGGAGCTGCAAGCAGAGGCTCAGCTTCTCTGTGACAAGTCTTTTACTGTTGTAAGTGAAATATTTGTAACTTTTTTGTTTTGTTTTTCTTTATAGCACAACGTACCAAAGCCACCCTTTTGCTCATGTTAACCCCCGGTGTTGATATCTGTTGTGAAGTAGGTTTATTTTCAATTTGAGTCATTTCCTTCCTTCCTTCCTTCCTTCCTTCCTTCCTTCCTTCCTTCCTTCCTTCCTTCCTTCCTTCCTTCCTTCCTTCCTTCCTTCCTTCCTTGTGTGTGTGTGTGTGTGTGTGTGTGTGTGTGTGTGTGTGTGTGTGTGTGTGTGTGTGTGTGTGTGTGTGTGTGTGTGTGTGTGTGTGTGTGTGTGTGTGTGTGTGTGTAGCCAGATTTAGGCAGTAAGTACACCGCCTGGTCTTCAGTGAGCACTCTGATTCAGAAGAACTTCGTCATAAAGACCCACAACCCTGCAAGGTACACAGGAAGCACACACACACACACAAGCAGGAAAACACACTGTTGACGTTCATCTGTCTTCATCTCTTCTCATTTCTGTTGATTTTTTTAAAATTTATTTTTAGCAATGCTAGCAGCACCGCTCTAGAGAAAGAGCTTTGAAGTGGAGACGAGGGCTTAAAACGGTTGTTATATATTGAACCTGTCAAATAAATGTCATATAATTCAACTCTCACTTTTCATAACAGATAACTCTGCACTCCACCTCCGTGTTGATGATCGTCATGACCAGATATGGTTAGTCAATGAACCTCACTCTCCTTCCTCGCTCAGGTATTCTCTGACAGAAGACGGTCTGGCTTTGGCGGAGCGACTGGAGTCGGTGGAACAAGAGACTAAAGACGGCCCAGAGGGGGACAAAGAGGAGGCTAGGAGTGAGGAAGAAGTGGACAAGGAGGAAGAGGACGGTGGTTCTGGACTTGTGGACCTCACTGCCAGTGATGAGGACGAAGAGGAGAAGGAAGAAGACAGAATACAGTGAGTGTGCTTTAAAAAAAAAAAATGACGTCTTCACTTTCCTGCTCTTTTTCCTGCTGGAACAAAAGGAATCATCATCTCTTCACAGCGCTGCAGAGAGGCCGGCGTGCGTTGCCCAGCAAAGGAGTGAGGTTGATGGGACGGGTTTTTCGGGAAAACCCACGAATTCACTGGCAACGAGCAGAAAGACGAATGCAGGATGTCTTCTGCCTGGAGCCTATGAAATTATACTCTGCGTGGACTTCATTGAGACAACTGGGTAAGAGAGCTTTCTTAATATATCTGTGGGAATCAAAGACATAGCTGTGTATTTCGTGACTTGTTGATTTGTCTGTGCAGCGGAAGCAACCACCGCAAGCAGGATCTGGTCAAAGAGCTTCAGAGGAACGGAGTGACCTTCGACGTCAGGAAGCTGAATGTTGGAGACTTCCTCTGGGTTGCTCGAGAAAAGGTCGCACCTGTTCCAGGTAACACATACACACCCAGAAGGATAAAACTAAGGGAGTGATATAAAGAGAAAAGAGAGTAAATGTACTTTTACACAACATAAAACAGACACTTTCAAGCAGGAATCAAACCAATCAGTGCCATTCCCTTTAACAGTCTGGCGCGTTGCTTTTTGGGCGTTTTTCTGCAGTGAAAATGTTGTTTTTAAAAATGGCTTAACACCAACAAGTTTTGATTGGAGCAGAATGTGTTGTTACATAAAAATATTTTGATACATTTGGTCTCTGGAAATATTTGGATCACATGAGTCGGAAGCATTCCTACTTTGCCAATACTGGAATCTAAGTCTCCTGATAGTATATTAATAATTATCTTAGTCTGGCTAAATGTTTATCTCCAAGGTGTTATCAAAAGATTCATCACCATATGTTATTTGCATGTTGCCCGTTGATCTACATAAAATGAGAATGCATTCTAATCTCCTCCTTTCTGTTTTTAACTTCCTCCAGGCCAGCTGCGTGCCCCTACAGGCAGAGAGCTGGTCCTTGATTACATCATTGAGAGGAAGAGGATGGACGACCTGTGTGGGAGCATCATCGATGGACGCTTCAGGGAACAGAAGGTCGGTTGCTGTGTGGTGCAAATTCTTTTTCGGCAGTTCATTATTTAATTATTAGTTTCGTCAAATGATTAGTCATTTAGTCTGTAACTATGTCACAATTACCTCAGATCCTAGTGAAGACTTAACACTGTTTGTTTTGTCTGACGAATAATAGCCAATAAATGCAAAAATATTTTCAGTTCTTAACGATATGAAATGGAGAAATGCAAGAAAATCATCCTATTTGAGGAGTTCTAAACGGAAATTAGTTGTAGGCCGTATTTGAAATTGATGCTTTTAGCAATAATTAACCAGTATTTAAAATTGTTGCTTTTTCTGTAGATGGACTAATAGTTTCAGCTCTAATCCCAGTCCATGTGGAGAGCAGAAGAGGCTTTTTTTTTGTTTTTTAAAGCTTTCTAGCATTAAATTAGCTTGTAAACTGGCTTTTGTAGATGTCGTCTCTCAACTTAAACTCCATTCTCGCGTCTCAAGTTGCAAATTGAACTGTAAACATTGATGTAGACACAGAAGATGACGTCTTCCTTCCTTTCTTCCCGGCATCAGTTCCGACTGAAGAGGTGTGGTCTTCGTAGGCCCTGCTATCTAGTGGAGGAGTGTGGGTCGGCTGCCTCCCACCTGAGTTTACCTGAAACAACTCTGCAGCAGGCCATAGTCAACACACAGGTGCGTGAACACACTCTCATACACCTGCTTGGCAGTTTACTTTGGCCTACACGAGATCCAGACCGATATAGGGGTTTATATTATTGAATATTACTGGCTTAACACTGGTACTATTGTAGGAATAGATGTATAAGTTGGCAAAACATTAGCAGTACATAAATGCGTTATAGACTATATCTTATCGTTATTTTTCAACATAATTTTTCCTTTTTTGTTCTTGTGTTTGTATTTATAATATTGCAATATCTATTGTTCAAAACTAGGTGTTATTTACTGTCATTTTTTTAAATTTTTAGCAAAAGCCCTAGTTATCTTTATTACAACTTTTTGAAGCCATATTTGCCAAAATGTCATTGTTTTTTATGACAAAAAATGGCATCCATATGTCCTATTAGATTATTTTCAATCTGCATCAAAAATGTCAAAAAAATGTCAATTCTAGTACAAACAAGTGAAGAGCAATGGTGATGTGATGGTTTGCTCTAGTTATGTGTGTGTATTTTACTGTCTAGTTATGTGTGTGTACTGTATCTACTGCTCTAGTTATGTGTGTGTGTACTGTATCTGTATTATGAGTGTGTGTACTATCTACTGCTCTAGTTATGAGTGTGTGTGTATCTACTGCTCTACTGTATCTACTGCTCTAGTTATGTGTGTGTGTATCTACTGCTCTAGTTATGAGTGTGTGTACTGTATCTACTGCTCTAGTTATGTGTGTGTGTACTGTATCTACTGCTCTAGTTATGTGTGTGTGTACTGTATCTACTGCTCTAGTTATGTGTGTGTGTGTACTGTATCTACTGCTCTAGTTATGAGTGTGTGTACTGTATCTACTGCTCTTATGAGTGTTATGTGTTTGTGCGTTAGGTGGTTGATGGCTTCTTTGTGAAGAGAGTCCAGGATGTGAGGGAGTCAGCTGCCTACCTCACTGTCATGACACGATACCTGATCAAACTGTATCAGGTAAACCACACACACACACACACACACACACACACACACACACACACACACACACACACACACACACACACACAAACACACAACACACACACACACACACACAGTCCATTTTCTTGCCTTTTCTTTTTTAAAGAAAAACCACCTCATGCGTCCTGAAATAGACTCACTCATGTTTTCCTTGACCTGCTTAAAAGTCTATATTTTACAAAGCAGGATTTACAATTTTTGATCTATTTCTTAATGTCAAAACATCCCATGAAAGGACCAAAATATCCATCCAAATTTTAAAACCCCCCCTCCCGTCTGTGACTCTCAGACTAAAGCCCTTTTGTGCCTAAATTGGGTAAATAGTGCCTTTGTTGGGAACTATTTTTAGTGTCGGATTAATCCACAGTTGGTGCTCTAGTGAGTATTTACAGCAGCAGGACGATGTATGGGATTGAGCCAAAATAAATTACAGCTGAAGGAGGTAAATCACGTTTTGATAGACACACTATACTATACTTAGATTCATCCCCAAGATGGCGTTTAATCGTCTTTTTCACTGTTACAACTCCTCGATGACACTGAAGCAGAACCACAGACCTGCCTCCTCCCTAAATGTGACGTATGCTTAACATTTGTTCCTGTTTAATCTTTATTTCAGAACTGTACGCTGATCTGTCGCTCCAGAGAGCTGGAGGGTGATGGAGGGAGTGATGAGGAGGAGGAGGAGGAGGAGAGAGGGACCCCCTCCTGCTCTCTCATTTCTTTCGCAGAGTTCAACTACGGTGCAATCAAAAACAAGGTGTGTGTTTGTGTGTACAAGCCCTCAACCAAGTTTCCATTCACCTGTTTTGACCAGCACTTTGTATTTGAAATTCCAAAAGAGTTTGAATGAAGAATAAATCTATATTTTTCTCTCTATATATACATATATATATATATACAGTGTTACATTGTGTGTCCCTTTTTTACCTTCCAGTGTCAGACAGTGAGAGAAGTGTTTGCAAGACAGTTGATGCAAGTTAGCGGTTTGTCTGGAGACAAGGCAGCTGCTATACTGGAGCAATACAGCACTCCACACAGGTAACTCACATCTTATTGTATGTACAGACATTTCACCCTCTCACCAACAACGCTTACCCTTTATCTCCTTTTTTTTCCCCCTGGTGACATACTCGTGAAATCATGCAGCAACAATAATGGTCTATTTAGATTATGTTCTATGTTCAAGTGTTTTAAAGACTACATTTCCTATCCACAAAAGACGATGTGACGTTAATACAACTTGCTCCTTGCGTCATTTGAGAGGACAGATTATTAATAATATCACAGTCAAATTTCATGTTTGTGATAAAAGTTTCACATCATTTCTTATTGTATTATTGATTTGTATAGGCATAGTGACCACTGAGGGTCTCGGGGACTCACTACATTGACATATATGGCATAAGGTGTTCGGAATTATTACAATAGTTTTTTGAAGAACACTTTATTAACACTTTAACATCCTGAAATTAGTAATAAAAACCAAATTGGAGATTGTTAACGTCTATTTCTACTTTAATTTGAATACAAATGAGTTTGGCTCCTCAACAAATACAGATACTGAACTCTCTTCACATCCATGAGACACACACACAACAACAGACTGGACTATAATGTTGCTGCAGTGAGAAAATAACTATATTAACAAGTACTATGAATATTTTTTAATCTCTCTGCTTCTCTCAATCCCAGTCTTCTTACAGCCTATGAACGGTGTGTCAGTGAAGCACAGAAAGAGAAACTCCTCTCTTCCATCCGATATGGGAAGCTCAAAAGGTTTGTAGTGAAACTTGATTTGTAAGCGTTTTTCAAAGATTCGTGTTACCCAGTCAAAACAAAGACATGACTTTTAACTAGAAGCTATGAACAACCTTTTTATTAAAAAAAAGAACATTGTCACAAGTCAGTATGTGTCTGAATAAGATAAAACTATTCAAACGTGCTACCTCATGACGATAAAAGGAGTAACTGCAGTTGGTTAATGATTTATTTTCTTTGTTTTTTTAGAAACCTTGGTCCAGCTCTGAGCAGAACCGTTTATCAGCTGTATTGTACTCAAGGAGCGCTGTCATAGATACACACAGTCACGTGTGGTCACGTATTTCAGCCATTCAAAATATTTTCCGAACGCAAACTCAAGCTCGAAAATGAAGTCACTCCTTTTCAGTTCCTACTTAACTTGAATAGAATTAATTTGAGGATGATAATTTACTATGTTTATGTAAATACAAAGATGCTGCTATATTTTCCATTACTGTAACATAATGCTATTTGTATAAAGAATGACACAAATGTATCCTCATCAATAAAGTTTATTCATTTGAAAAGTATTGTTTTATTGCAAATGTGAGAGGACCAGTGTTCGGTTTGTTCGTTCTTTGGCTACTGTGGAAACATGAGCAACATGGCGGACTGTGTGAAGAGAACCTGCTCCCTTTGTACAAATTATATATATATATATAATAATATATTTCTGTGCCAGTGAATTAACATACTGGTTCTTTAAGTGATGAGATACATTTTTCTTCCATGTCTGACAGCCAGCCTTAGGCCCTGTCCACACTTTGCATCTTGGGGCTGGACTTGCAGAAGGCCTTTGATATGCAATAGTCATCGGTTCTTTAAAGCCGCTCTGTCCCAACTCAATTTTGGCCAGTTTCACCCGCGGAGTGTAAAGGAGAGATACCACAGGTCCTTCCTTCCTGCTTCTGTCAGACTGCACAACCAACACTGCACCCAAAAGACCGCACATACCATAAAAAAGCCCCGGCAAATTACTGATTTTCATCTATGTGCATCTATTTCAATTCAATATATTTGCTGTGCAATAAAAAAGATCTGTGCACACCATTGTGCAATTGAAACAACCATTCAGTCTGATTATATCACATTTTAGTTGTTCTTGTCGCCCACTGCGGGACTAATAAAGGAATATCTTATTTTATCTTATTTTATCAAATCTAAGACCTTTAACCCGGAACCCTCAGAGACTTAACTGACGTCACCTGGTAAATGGTTGACTGTGAAAGGCTGCAGGGGCTGGAAACAGTAGAAATCAAATGGGATATCGCCGACTTGCAGCATATCATGTTACCCTGACAATGCCATATCATGTTATGAACAATGGTGGTTACTTTATACTTTTTATTCCCCGATTTGAACTTCTTCCAGGCTCTTGCTTTACCAGATGAGAGGTAATTGTCAATTGATCTATTCACTCTTCTTTGTCAAAACAGCTTCAAAAGCATAACGTGAGGAAAAGGTTGATGAATAAACCAGGTGTGTAATAAAGTTTCTGCTTGTATTCCTCTGCTTTCATGTGTTTTTATGGTCCATCTTTAAACCTTAATGTTTCAGTGGAAATGTAATATTTCAGGCTGAACTCACATGTGCCGTCCTCTTTGTTTACCTTTTCTTTCCGTCTCTGACTTCAACTGGTACACCCGTGTTTAACATCACATTGCTATGAATTATGGGTCATTACCTTGGGCAAACTCTGCAGAAATGCAGACGAATGGAAAATGCTATACTATGACTTTTTTCGACTGATATATTACTTTTTTCGACATGCTATTCTATTACTTTTTTATGACATGCTATTCTATTACTTTTTTATGACATGCTATACTATGACCTTTTTATGATTTTTTTTCGACATGCTATACTGACTTTTTTTTAACTTTTCCACATGCTATACTATGACTTTTTTTTTTTACTTTTCCACATGCTATACTATGACTTTTTTATGACTTTTTTTCCACATGCTATACTATGACTTTCTTAATTTCAGTTTTCGAACACTATACTTTCTTCGACATGCTATACTATGACTTTTTTCGACTGATATATTACTTTTTTTTTTACTTTTTTCGACATGCTATACTATGACCTTTTTTATGATTTTTTTTCCCCACATGCTATACTATGACTTTTTTTTTACTTTTTTCGACAGGCTATACTATGACTTTTTTTTTACTTTTTTCGACAGGCTATACTATGACTTTTTTTATGACGTTTTTCCCCCACATGCTATACTATGACTTTCTTAATTTCAGTTTTCGAATACTATGACTTTCTTCGACATGCTATACTATGACCTTTTTATGACTTTTGTCGACTATGCAATTCATTTGTCATTACTTTTTTCCACATGCTTTACTAGTACTTTTGGATACGTTTTCTCAAATTACTAAACTATGACTTTTGTCGACATACTATACCGTGACTTTTTTTAACATGATAAAATATTACTCTTTCATGCCTTGTCACGACATACTATACCATGAATTTTTTCATAATGCTATTCTCAAACTTTTTGATGAATTTTTTTGACATACTATACTATGACACTTTTACTTATTTCAACATACTATGGCATGATTTTATCACTTTTGTCAATACACTTTACCATGGCTTTTTTGACATACTATAACTCTTTCGAAATACTGTGTCTTTATCGACATACTCAGATTTTTTTTATTACTTTGTTCCACATACTATGCTGTTGCATTCTAATTTCATCATGATAAAATATTGTTTGTGGTAAACAATCATAGTTTAGTATGATATTTCATGAAATTTTAATCGCATTTTTCAGGACGTTTGTTTGGCGTTTAATACTTTACTTTTTTGTGATAGATTTCACGGCAAATTATACAATATCTACCTCTAAAATGTAGTGGAGTACATCACATAAAAAAGGGAATCAAGAAGTACAAGTATCTTGAATGTGTATTTGAGTTCAGTACTGTAGTGAATGTACATATTTGCCATTTTTTCAATATGTTAAATAAATTCAACAAAATGACATCATGCAGTTTTAAGGGTAGATTTTTTCTTAATTTAATTCTAAAATAAATATAGATAAAACAGTGAAGATATTTGGTGATTCCACCAGCTTTCACCAAAAGAAAACCAGGTTGCTTTACATGCAGCATCAAGAAAGAGTGTACTTATTAAATCAGGCCAATTTAATGGAAATAAAACACCATGTAGAAAAAAAACATACAGACAGACAGCTTGATGCTCCAGCTATCAGGCTGTTGGAAAAAATAAGAAAACGTTTTTGCTTTTTTGAGTAATTTCATAAATTGAGGAAATCTGGCAATGTGCACACCTAGAGGGGATCTCAGGAGGTAACCTCTCTACTCATTAGATTTGGATTAAAAAGGTATTTGTATGTTTTGTATAAGCTAAGTAAAACCAATTTGAAAATGCACAGCTTAGGTGCAGCGAAAAAAAAGCAGCGGCAAAGCTTTTACATGTTCTACGGTATGCTATTAGGACAATGTGATGGCTACAAAATCACATTGAAATTACGCATATGTGAATTTGGAGGTCCCATATGGGAGATACAGTATTTGCTATTCACAGACTTAATGTATGTGGCAAAGTTTGGATAAATCACAGAAAAAGTCAATTGAGAATCCTAATTTGTGGTCTCCAATTTGTTTAAGAATGTCTTGATTTCATAGATTGACTCTTAGCACAGATGGTATTACGTGTTTAATTAAAAGAAGTGGATGATTGTTTGCTAATACTTGTTTCATTTCGTTTTTTTACAGGTCTGCCTCAAACCTTCAACCCTGTCAGCTCCAGTATGGTCCCCAACTTGACAACTTCTGTTATTTACAAAAAAATAGGAATACAAAACAAATGTTAATCTGTTCCAAGATGAATCCTGTCTGACCTCTCAAAGTGCCATTTTCTTTTTCTTTTTTTGAAGGAAACGTTCAAATCTGTTTAGGTCTGCCTTAAAAAAAAAATCTTAGCATTGCATATGTACATTGAAATAGGTTTTGAAAACATTCCTCCTTCCATACTGGGAGAACTGTGGAGTTCACTTCACAGCCAGTATGAACAGGAGGACATTTGCAGAGACCAATTATTCTTTCAGTATACAAATGAGCTCGCAAGCATTGCACAAACAGATGCCTGAAAAAAATCAGAACCCTGTCTTTAACCCCACCTCCCTCATTCTCTCCAACTGCATGGTCAAATGTGGGAAGTAATTACAGTACATTGTCTCTCCCCTGGTCCCCATCATGACACAGGACAAGTGCATCTTTGCTTTAGGTTTGAAGTGTGTCTGAATCAAAACTATACTGCTGTTAAGAGTCAAACATTCAAGTCCACGCAGATCCAGCTCTTCCGTTTTGTCTCATCAGTCATGTCAGCCTAAACATTTATATCCAAGTGAATTTGAGACACTTGTGTACTTGTGGTCGGGTTCCCCCTAAATGTCTATCGTAAGCAACAAAGTGAAACTTCACCTACAGGAGAACAACAAAAATCCGTTCTTTTGGTTCCATGATGAAATCCACGACAGAGTTAGGCCGGGGCGCTCTTTACTTTGAAACGGCCAATATGAGGATTCTGGATTAATCATTACCATATTGGCTCTTATGCGTCACTCTAGACAGCCGTAAAATGCAGAGTTTAGGTGAGGGGACAAAAAACCAAACAATGTCCTCTGCTGTAGCACATCAGTACAGCAGTCCCCCTTTTAGCTCTGGTGTACAGTTTAGTCAGGCATGTCGATGCACAGTTTAGGTGGCGGGACGAAGTATTTCCCAGGGCTCTGTGTGATCACCACGCCGGTCTTCTTGTGGAACATGGGGGCGATCTTTGGTGGCGGCTCGGGAACGGGCATATCCTCGACCGCCTCAGGGTCCTCGCTGCGCTGGAGGTCGTAGGACACGTTGCCGTACTCTCGGAGGAAGGGGAGGAGCTCCAACAAGAAGTGGCAGAAGTCCTTGCGGATGCCAAACCACCCTGTAGGAAGATCAAGACAGAGGTGAATTTAAAGGATAACTTTGGTATTTTTTTAATCTTTTGGGGCAAGCTGACACCATCATGTATGTCCACTAAATGTGCTTGTTTTTCCCCCACTGGCTGGCTCTGAACTATTATTATAAATGTCTGACATTATGGATAAGATATTTGGAGAAGGAGAAGTTAAGTTCTGAAATGTCACGAGGTGACGCGTTGCTGAAAGACAACAGTGGAAACGCTGAGAGCCGTCCAGGCAGTTTGTTGTTTTGGAATACAGAAAGCCAAGCTTGGTGTTATCTAAAAGATTTTCAATGTCATGGCTGAATATTTAGATTCATTTGACAATGCGAATGAGGTCTTTCAATTTGTTGGTCACCCATATTTAATTAGGTCAGAGTATACAGATGTTAAGATGGGACTTGGACAAAATAACAAACAGACCTGATCAAGTAAAAAGTAAAGAAAAAAAGTTATGTTTCTCTGTAGGTTTCTTTCCATAATGTTATCAGACACTTGTATAACAACCTGAGCCTGTAAGGCTCAAAAACAAGCACTTTTAGTGGGCGTTACGTTGCTAATTAATACAATTTGTTACTAAGACACAAAAAAGTGGGAAAATAGGGTCCAGGTTTCAAAATACTGAAGTTCTTCCTCACAGCGCAGAAATAAAAATCATTCTACTTCATACCATGGGTGCACAAGATTTGTTTTGGAGTTGGCATCTAAGAGTTTCACTGTTGTTGTATGTTACCATAAAACATGACTTGCTGGTTCCATCTTTTTAAATGTGGGGATTTGTTTTACTGTTTTTTGTCCTGCATAATAATAAACATCTTCTGGTTTTTATGTCTTCAGTCAAACAAAAATAATAATTAGAAGCTCTAGAGATTCGTCAATTTATCTCTTCTACGATAATAAACTGATTATTTTTTGGGGGTTTTGAATTTTAGGTAAGCCTAAAACCAGCTATCAGAATATGCCAGCTTGCTCTGAGGCAAATCAGAGTCAAATCAATAATAACTGACATTAAGTAAGTTAGTTGCTGGCCTAGAATTGACAAACAAAGCTTTCTACATGATAGAATAATTAGTATAAATAAAATAAGTATATATTCTGAGCTGAACATAAGTTGCACATCATCTGCTTCGACTGTGTCAACAAGAAATGATTCTCCAGAGTTGGTAAATAATGCAGATGGTAAGTTTTACAGAAAGCTGTTTTAAGGGAAAGTTGTATTACTACTGTAAACTAGAGCAACGTAGTGTTCAACAGAGAAGAACAGCAGTAAACCCCCCAGTGTAGATATTCAGCAGCCCACAGCACATTAGTGGCTTTAAATACTCACAGTGGTTTCCCCCCTTCTGGCCAAACGTGGTGGCCATGAGTGTGAGCAGAGAGAGCCAGAGCGGGACGAACACACACACGTAGCTCAGACTGTTGTGGCCGTCCAGCTTGTGCACCAAGAGGATCTGAGGAGACACATGAATTGTATACGTCAAAGTCAAGCAAAGCTGTGTGTACATGCACACACACACATATGCAGGAGGCATGTGTAAAATAGATTCTAGTATTCTTAATCACTGCCGAAAGATGGTGATGATGAACGACAGATTTTTAATGATCTGAAAAATATAACTGGATCATTACATTTGCAAAGTAAATGAATATAAGGAGCTAAAACAATTTGGATTGACCTCTTTGTGGTGTTAATAAAAATGTTTACAGTTTTATTTAACTCAGCAACCATAAATAAATTGAATATTTTAGTTTTTTTCTAAACATTTTGTGTTAGAACAAGCCATCGGGTATTCATAATTTACATGACATCATGTATGCAGTTTACACTCATTTCAAAAAGACCATACATACATTTGGCCAATAGAGGGCAGGATAGGCACATTTTAATATAAAAAAATAAATAATTGCTTTATATTCAACTATATAGCAACTAATTTACTTTTGTGAGATAGACACAATTTTGTTACTGGAATTGGTTTGACTGGAGTTAATTTATATTTATTCAAGAATTTGAAAAGGTGGAATTCTGGCCTGAGAAAAAAAAAAAGCCTACACAGGGTTAACCACATGAAATAGAATATACCAAATCTAATAAACTTTAAAAGAGATAACTCACCTCAAAGGTGAGAAGGGGTACGACAATGGTCATCCAACTGATTGCCATGGTGATGTGGGTCCGCCGTTGCTCGGCGATGATGTCGATGGAGCGGAGGAAGAGGACAGACCAGATGATGTAGTAGAGAACAACAAGGCACAGGAAGGACATCAGGATCCACAGCGGGACACACACCACCTGCAGCACACACACATCGGGTATCATTAAAGAAGAGGAAGGTACTCGCAGAAGTATCACCGGCAGTGGCTTTACACTCTAATACACGGTTAAGGAATAATACAGATAGCAGTACTGAGATCTTTTTACTTTAAGTTACTGTGAGGAACTTTTATCTGGTTATGAAATATGAATCAATGTAAGACTGAGGCCTCTATATGAACTGCATAAGTAAACAAGACCATCAGCGTGAAACACTGCCACTAAACGCCGCCAAAAACAACACAAAATATAAGTTCCTTAATGTAACTTTAAAGAAAAAGCAATAATACCAGAGTGTAGAAATACTCTATTACAAGTAAAACTCCTGTATTGCACATGTTAGTTAAGTAAACGCACAAGAATTAGCATTGAAATTTACTTAAGAGTAACAAAAGTAAACCATACTGATGACGAAGAATGGTCCAATTAAGAACAAATATATTATATTATTGCATTAAAAATAGGGATGAATATTGCATTAAAAAATAGCAACGCTTGCAAAGTTGGGTTGGCTGATTTCAACTGATAAATGGGTATCATATAGTAATCTATTATAACACATCATAACGTATTATTGTTATTATTATTATATTATGTATTAATGATGTTAATCTGCAAAGGAACTTAAGTTACATAATAAATGTAGTGGAGTTCAATATTTCCCTTTGACAAGTATATAAATACAAAGAGAAATGTAAGGAAGCAGAAAAAGAGAATGATCAAGTATAGAACAAGTACTGCACAACTGTATTCAAGTACAGTACTTGGGTAAATGTACTTATTCACAGAATGAGATGACATCTGCAGCGGTGGAATGTAACTAATGAATACATAGTTAATTGTATTGAAGTGTGTAGAAAAACAAAGCAATGGCTCATCTCTGATCTACTTTGTGTTTGCGTATCTCACCAGCCACGGCCAGTGGATGATCTTGTCCAGCCTCAGAGCGATGAAGATGAACTGGAGAATGTTAACTGAACACAACACCTCCAGCTGACGAGAGGAAGAGCAAAGACAAAAAGTTCAGCACTGTACTCATTTTCTCAAATAAAGTATCTATCTTTGATATTTTCTTAAATAAATGTCAG
Source organism: Anoplopoma fimbria (assembly GCF_027596085.1). Taxonomy (NCBI): domain Eukaryota; kingdom Metazoa; phylum Chordata; class Actinopteri; order Perciformes; family Anoplopomatidae; genus Anoplopoma; species Anoplopoma fimbria. Next base: position 4,035,232 of record NC_072455.1, on the reverse strand, counting down.
TGAATTCGAGTAACCACTGATGGATGATATGAAAATAGAAGAGATCGCTCATTCCTACTCCCAATGCAGACAAACTCAAACCATCTAGCCACAGTTACAAGTGTGATTTTGCATTATTTTCCAACTCCGGTCTCAGTGTAACCGTATATATATACACATATATCAGACTCCTTACCTCGAGGGAGCGGTCGTGTCTGAACCCCCAGACGCATGCTGCTACAGAGACGGGCGACACGAAGAAGAGCGGCATGAAGACGAGGAGCCAGTAGTAGTTTCCTCTCTCCACACGGTCGCACACCAACACCTCGAACATCAGCAACAGGACGTGGAGCCCCACTGCGATCAGCATGGCTTTGAACTCCACACATGTCTCCCCTTCAGCCCTGCAAGAGGAGGAATGGAAATAATCAGAAAGCTCCTCAATACTGACACTTATTATTCCTGTGATTAAATTTCACGATGTTCATGATTTAGAAGCCTTACCAAAGAGACAAAATCACACACATAAGCATAACTTATTCATATACATAATAAAGAGATAGGAGCAATAGGATATGGGACTTTAAATCATGTGGGATTATGGTTTCTATCGTATTACATCTTAAATATGTTACATTTTCAATAGAAACAACAATAAATGGCACTTTTTTGTGGTTAAATCCATAAAACTGTCTTTACTATCTCATCTATAGCGTATTAATATCATACCTCCAGCTTTTTATTCTGTATATAATGCCTTTAAATAAGAATAACCTGTACTAATCCTGTTATACATATACCTGCACTGCCTAATGTAACAGTTGCACATATTCACATTGTCCATATTTCTTAGCATATCATAATTACCCCTTACTGTTTATAATACTGTTTTTCTTGTGTGGCAAAATGGGACTACAACTCCATAATATGCACAACCCTGTGGTGTTCAATGACAATAAATTAACTTTGAACCATTTATGCTTATGTACATTACTCTTTTTCACATTTGGCTAGATGCTAAAAAGCATTTCGTTGTCTGAGTAGCTTTACTCTGTGCAATGAGGAGTAAATTAAATCTAATCTAACCTTTATTAAAGATCCACCGGTACCAGATATGGAGTGAGTATCGGTCAAAATGGACTAATCTGGTATCGAACACCATCATTTTAATAAATAACCAATCAATAAATGTATATCTATGTATGTATTTGTTACATTTTGTCTTACAAAGATAGGAAAGCAATGTTTTATTCAAGCCTGCTGTTACCTTATGCATAAAAGAAAGATCCCAGTAACTTCCACACAGTAAGGCACACAGCTTATTAATCAAACACTGGTATATGATTTTTAGAAGCATGCGTAGCTTTAATAAAAGAGAGTCTACCTGTACTGGGGGTTGTGCGCCCAGACTCCAGTGCCGACAGAGGCCCCGATGATGACCAACAGCTTCCACAGCCATATCGGGGTGAACACAGCCCAGTAGCTCCACTGGATGACTCCATCCAGCCTCAAGGACAGCAGCACGGAGAAGAGCAGCAGACAGGAGTAGATCAGGAACTTACTGCAACAACGGACAGAGAGAAACATAGTTGACAGGTGTACCTTTGTGAGTGCCTTACTATATGTAGTTTGACAGTTACAGGCACTGGAGGACCTCTCACATTAAGTCAATAAAGATGTTCTTAACAAATCCAATGCAAAGAAGATGGGATCTGTGGAGGGTGTGTGCAAGTGCAATGCCATTTATTGACCATAGGGAGGCACTCAAACTGAAACTCGTTTTGTCCAAATTTGAGAAAAGGCCCAATGATAAAGGATGACGGAGAAAGGAGACTGTGCTGCTATCAGTCATGTATGCTAAATAAAATAAAAGGACATTTTAGAAAGCGAAAATTAGATACCTGGATGAAAAAAAGAGGTTGGAAAATTGACTTTAGTGGGATGAAGAGTTTATGGACAGTGTCAAAAAAAGCTGATGCTCCCAACCTTTCTTAACACTGTAACTGTCATTATGTTTAAAGAGAATGTGTTATACACCCTGACATTGTCCTTCACACCATACACCCGCTAAGCTAACCAGCCCACTGACTTTTCTCATCCTGCATACAACTTCAAAGATCTTCATCCTCCTAAATTATTTACTTCTAGAGGTCACTTTTCGATAAGATCTAGGGGAACCAAATTATGGAATGGCTTTTCACACGTAACAAAAATAAATTTTGCTCAAATGCTTAAAAGACAACCTTCCCCCTGTTTTGTAATTACTTTCCTTTATGTATTATATGTATTCCATGTTTCAGTTTGTATGTTTAATCTGTAGTTGTTGCATTCACAGGGACTTGTAGCATTACTTTTGTGGAGGAGTAAATGCAGGGGTACAAACCCAAATCCCCTTAATCAGAATCGGCTTATTCTCTCTCACACACACACACACACACACACACACACACACACACACACACACACACACACACACACACACACACACACACACACACACACTGCATTTTCTTGTTGTTTATAATGAATTGTTATTATAAATCATATCTTGTAAAAATGCTTTTTCAACAATATTTCATATTATATGTGTTATTTTTGTGTTCGTTTTAGTATTGTGAGTTTTTTTACATTACATTACATTACAGTCATTTAGCAGACGCTTTTACCCAAAGCGACTTACAATAAGTGTATTCAACATAGGTATTCAAGACAACTACTAGTCACCAGAAGTCATAAGTGCATCTAATTTCTTAAACAAGCATCTAAAAGCATAAACAAGAGCAAAAGTACAGTGCAGAAACAAACTAATACAAAAAATGAAACAAACTAATTCGAATACAAAAGTGAAACAAACTAATTCGAATACAAAAAGTGAAACAAACTAATTCGAATACAAAAAGTGAAACAAACTAATACGAATACAATAAGTGCTAAGTGGAAGGCTCTCTATATATAGAGCCTATATAATATATATAGATATGCTGCTGTCAGGTTGCTCTGCTCCCAGTAGACCACACGACACTAATACACTGTGCAATACAATAGTTATAATAGTTTCCGTCTGTATATATAATCTTTCAGTTACTGTGGATTCTTTACTGTTTTTTTTTTTATTGCTCATTTATAATACTTATTTTGATCTTGTTTTTTTAGTTTTTTTTTTACTATGTCTCTTGTTTGCACTATCTCTATGCTGCTGTAATCCTGTAAATGTCCCGGCTGCGGGACTAATAAAAGTTTATTTATCTCTCTCTCTCTCTCTCTCTATATATATATATAGAGCCTATATACTATATATAGAGCCTATATATATTATATAGGTGGAGGCTTCAAATAAGCCCAGTGGGTTTTCTACCTCTTCCTGCACTGTAATATCATTTTTATATTTTTCAATTGTGCAATTAAATTGTGATAAATATATATATATAACTATATATATATATATATATATATATATATATATATATATATATATATATATATATATATAACTTTTGTACTTATTCCTGTTGTCTTCCACTGATTTCTTGATCATCACTGCTTTTTATGGATCCTGACACAGGCTGTTACTATAAATGCAACCTAGAAACCTGGCTTTACTCCATGCATAGTATTATGGGATGCACCAGAGACACATTCACAAACATGTGACTTTATAGGAACACACAGCTTCACCTAAGCTAGCAGGTTAGCCAGGCCTTGTTTAGCCACATCCTCCCTTAGCTTCACTGCATTGTACAGATAGCTAAGGACAACTATTAAAACAATATGATCAGATACATTAATACAATTCCACACACAAAAAAAAATGTTATATGTATATATATATATATAGGCTCTATATATATTATATAGGTGGAGGCTTCAAATAAGCCCAGTGGGTTTTCTGCCTCTTCCTGCACTGTAATATCATTTTTATATTTTTCAATTGTGCAATTAAATTGTGAAGAGCTGGTCTGTGTTTAAACCACTGATATGACATGTTACTACTGTGGGATTGGGGGAACTATGGTACTCCATTATTGTTGGAATTCATGCATTTTGATAGTTATATATTTATATATATATATATATATATATATATATATATATAATATATATATATATATATATATATATATATATATATATATATATATAATATATATATATATATATTAATATATATAATATATTTATATATATATATATATATATATATATATAAATATATATATATTTATATATATATTAAAAAATATATATATATAAATATATTTATATACATTTATATATATATATATATATATATAATATAAATAAGCTAGCAGGTTAGCCAGGCCTTGTTTAGCCACATCCTCTCTTAGCTTCACTGCATTGTACAGATAGCTAAGGACAACTATTAAGACAATATGATCAGATACATTAATACAATTCCACACACACACAAATAAAACGCTTGTTACAGCAACACAAACCAAAACAAAGCTAATGCTAACTAGCTAGCTAACACAGCTAGCATGTAGCTTAGCCGCACGTACCTGGGGTTGAAGTCCTGGAAGAGTCCTCTTAGATTCATGGTGCAGACGGGGCCGGTTCAGTAGCTCGTTCACCGCCAGACGTGAGTGCTCCACATGGTTAAATCAGGTGCTAGTTTAGCTGTTTGGTTCGTTTTCATTACAGAACTTCGCGTGTTTTTTTTGTTTTGGTTCTTTTTCCTTCCTGCTCGCTGGAAGTGACGTCACTACACTTCTTCTTCTTCGTGTGTTTTTTTGTTTGTTGTTGTTGCAACGATTTGACGCATTACCGCCACCTGTCGCTATGGCGTGTGGCTCACAGTGTTCCAATATTCAAAATATATTAATTATAAAAGGTTTTTTTTGTTAGAATATTTACTGGATAATAAATGTACTCTTATCTTATATCTTATATATATCTATCTATATATATAACATGCTCATCTGTTTCTTCTTGCCCACAGTAATCACATCAGCCTGCATTATGTTTACCTATATTAAATAGTAGTAATAATAATAATATTAATAATAATAATAATAATACATTTTATTCATTACATTACAGTCATTTAGCAGACGCTTTTATCCAAAGCAACTTACAATCAGTAGTATATTACATATCATTCACCCATTCACACACTGATGACAGGCTACCATGCAAGGTGCCACCATCAGACTCTAACTAACATTCATGCAACATCCAGTCCACACCGATGGCAAGCCTTCAGGAGCAACTTGGGGTTAAGTGTCTTGCCCAAGGACACATTGACAGCGGAAGCCGGGTATTGAACCACCGACCTTCTGATTGGAGAACTACCTTGCTCTCCACTACGCCAGAGCGCTTTTCAGATTACTCAAAGACACTTTACAGACATTTAAAATCAGCATTAAGAGCTACACACTAAAAACTTAAAACTTAAAACACACAGCATTAGTCAGACATTAAAAGCAGTTCTGAAGAGGTGAGTTTGGATTTCTGATTTGAACATTGAAAGATCATTGCAGTCTCGGATGTGTTTGGGGAGAGAGTTCCAGAGGGAGGGGGCAGCTGTGGAGAAGGCTCTGTCGCCCCATGTCCGGTGCTTGGTCCTGACTGGCAGAGATAGCAGGTTGGCATCAGAGGAGGAGCTGACAGGATGGAGTGTGGTGATGGAGCAGGGACGGGAAGCCAGTGGAGTTTCTGAAGAACAGGGGTGATGTGATCACGGGAGCGGGAGTGGGTGAGCAGACGAGCAGCAGAGTTCTGGATGTGTTGGAGTTTATTTAGGACTTTGGTTGATGTGCCATGAAGAATGCTGTTGCAAAATAGTGTACTGTTTAGTCCAGTGTGTCCAAATCTAATTCTTGATATTATTGTCTCATCTCTCCTGTTCCTTCCTAAACACTTTATTTCATCACTAATAGTTTTCCCTAGAACTCTAGAACAATAAATGCTAATCCTATTTTATCCAACCAAAGCTTTTGATTGGATCTGTGTAGATCTTGGCTTAACTGTTACTATTAATATATGTCTGTATGGTATGTGAATTGACAATAAACCTCTAATCCTATGTCTTCTTTTCAAATAATGTAAAATCCACTGTGGCCTTAGGAAGTATCCAATGGTGGTATTGCTGTTCCAGAGTAGCCAATTCAGATAAAAAAAATTATGAAAGGTAAATTTAAATGAAATCAAATAAAATGTTGGAGTGGCTTCACCCAGTATGACCATTTTTTTGTTGTTGTTTTTGTTTATGTTCAATTACATTTATTGTACATAGGGTCAAATCGTAACAGAAGTTACCTCAAGACACTTTATATAAAGACCAGGTCTAGACCGCGCTCTATAATTTACAGAGACACAACATTCCTCCATGAGAAAGCACCATGTGCCAAGAAAAGAAATCCCCTTTAACGGTTCACAACTTTAATCAGCAACTTGGCACAGTAACAGCATTTTAAGAAAAAAACAACAAATCAAAAATCTAGATTATGTGTCTTTGTCGTCACCAGCTGTTTAGTTTTAACGACAGCATTTTCAAAAGCCCACAAATATATATACTGCAAGTTAAATCAATCAATATGAATACAATTTCTTGTGTTAATTATTTTAATATGCATGCACATAGTCTTACGTGAATATGAATATGACATGAAGTAGACCTGACAAATATCAGATATAGGAGCTGCCTTTGAACTTACCATCATATACAACAAGTTCTACATTGTTTTTATGCCTTCACATTTTCCTCTAACCTGTGTGAGTTGGTGTTGTGGGTAGAGAATATATCTGCTCATTTGATTACAAAGTATAGGTGTAGATGTGGATATGTCTTTACTCATGTTAACACCAAACCTACACACTGCTCCCTTGTCACTGAATATGTGAAAGTCTAAAAAAATATATCTAAATATAGATATATGTTCTCCTTACACGAACATCATGAAACCCAGTTCAAGAACTGGAACATAAACTCATCACCCATGGGATCGTTGGAGAAACCGAGAAACTCAACCACCGTGCAGTTTATGCAGATGTACCCGCTGAAGTATGGACAGGTTTCGACAGAAACTGATGTAGAGCATCTGGGACAAGAACACTCAGTTTCCATCAGTTCTGAAGAAAAACATCATACTAAATCTACTGTTCTTGAGCAGGAGATGTTTCAGTTGTCGGTAAGAAGTATCACCATGCGGTTTCAGTCCGGACACAGCAGATGCTCTAACGCTCTGGTGGTGGTCGGCCTGTCTCCTGCAGATCCATTGTTTCCGCATGTGGCTGGAGGGGTTGCTGGTTGGAATCCTCAAACCAATTTGAAACGCCAAGGTGTGATAAGTGGGCCGTGCTCTACTCTCTGTAAGCGTCTACCAAAGCTCCATTGATCAAAGCACCTCGACAGTAGGTTCCTTGAAAAGCTGGAGGAACTAGGAAAAAAGGAAATAAAAAAACATCAATAACTGTCTCTTATTTACATACAGGAAGAAATTGTTTTGTTTGTATTTTTCACCACTTAATTAAAGCATCTGACTTACTTGCTTTTCCTGGCACTTCTTGGTTAAATATGTTGCGACTCCAACTCCCATGATCGTGAGGAAGACGCAGAAAACAACAACTAGGCTGAGTCTGTTCCGACTAGACAAACCACCTGACAACAACAAGCGAACAAAAGAAGAAAATGAGAACTAATGTGACTGGAATTATATCAACCACCCGACATTCAATTCATCCATCCATCCATCCATTTTCCGTAACCTGCTTATCCAGTTAAGGGTCGCGGGGTGCTGGAGCCGATCTCAGCTGTCAATGGGTGAAGGCAGGGTTCACCCTGGACAGGTCTCCAGTCTGTCGCAGGGCTGACATATATAGACAGACAACCACTCACACTCACATCCACACCTACGGGCAATTTAGAGTCTTCAATGAACCTAAGCTGCATGTCTTTGGACTGTGGGAGGAAGCCGGAGAACCCGGAGAGAACCCACGCTGACACGGGGAGAACATGCAAACTCCACACAGAAGGTTGTCCAGGTTGTCCCCCCTCTTGCTGTCAGGTGACAGTGCTAACCACTACACCACCGTACAGCACATTCAATTCAATTCAGTTTATTTTGTATAGCCCAGAATCACAAATTACAAATTTGCCTCAGAGGGCTTTTCAATCTGTACACATGCGACATCCTCTGTCCTTCCCTCACATCGGCACAGGAAAAACTCTCCTAAAAAAACCTTTAACAGGGAGAAAAAAGGAAGAAACCTATGGGAGAACGACAGAGGAGGGATCCTTCTCCCAGGATGGACAGAATGCAATAGATGTCATGTGTACAGAATGAGCAGCATAACAGTTCTTAGATACAACACATTCAATGTATATGACATAAATGATTCATATAATAAGACTACTTATAATAACAGCAGCAATTATTACAGTAGAATTATAATTATGAAAATAGGGATAGTAATGTGATTAATAATAATAATCGAAGTAGCAGTGGGTGTCAGTCGGCTCACAGCAGGAGGCACGACTACGGTCCAGGTACCACAACGATTCATGGAAACCTGCAGAGCGAGAAAGCAAAAGGGCTTCAGGGTGGAAGTGAAGCTAAAATGCTTAATGGTACAGGTAATAGTAATAGTAATGTGACTAGTAATAATAATGGTGGTAGCAGTCGGTGTCAGCAGGGCCGTAGCAGGATGCACCACCACACTCCAGGTACAGCCACGATTTATAGAAGAAGCAAAATCAGTAATGTGCATAAATAGGAGATTAATACATAAAGATGGAGGGAGAGAAGAGGAGAGAGGAGCTCAGTGTATCCTAGGTAGTCCCCTGGCTGTCTAGGCATATAGCAGCATATCTAGGGGCTGGACCAAGGCGAACCTGAACCAGCCCTAACTATAAGCGCTATCAAAAAGGAAGGTCTTAAGCCTGCTCTTAAAAGTGGTGAGTGTGTCTGCCCCCCGGACTGAAACTGGAACCTGGTTCCACAGAAGAGGAGCCTGATAACTGAAGGCTCTGGCTCCCATCCTACTTTTATATACTCTAGGAACCACAAGTAACCCTGCATTGATTGAGCGCAGCTCTCTAGTTGGGTAATATGGAACTATAAGTTCCTTAAGATAAGACGGTGCCTGGCCAGTTAGAGCTTTGTAGGTAAGTAAAATCATTTTAAATTCTATGCTTGATTTAACAGGGAGCCAGTGCAGAGAAGCTAATACTGGAGTAATATGATCTCTTTTCTTAGTTTTTGTTAGAACACGTGCTGCAGCATTCTGGATCAACTGTAAAGATCTAAGAGACCTATTAGAGCAGCCTGATAATAAGGAGTTACAGTAATCTAGTCTAGAGGTAACAAATGCATGAACTAGTTTTTCTGCATCACTTTGAGACAGGATTTGCCTGATTTTCGCAATGTTACGTAAATGAAAAAAGGCTGTCCTTGAGATCTGTTTTATATAAGAGTTAAAAGACAGATCCTGATCAAAGATAACTCCGAGGTTCTTAACGGTAGTGCTGGATGCTACATGCATGTGATCCGGTGTCATGTTTATTAAAACCTCAAAACACTGACACATTCATTTTATAATCCATTAGATTTCAGTTTTATGTTAAGTTTCCTTTGACTACTTCACAATAAAAGCTGCTTAATTTTTTGTCAGTTGAACACTTTTTTGTTTGAAGCAGTGGGGAAATAAATATCAATGAGATAAAAGTTACACTACATTACAAACATGCATTGTTTCCTCTGAATCCCCTGTATGTTTAAAGGCAATTTGAATCTAGTGCAAGAATGGTGACTCCGCCACTAACAATCCATCCAT